>NC_036855.1:3014502-3027096 GCF_002910315.2 Salvelinus sp. IW2-2015
ATGTGCACAATGCCCACAAAATGAGGTGGAAACTGAGCTGCACTTCCTAAACCTCCTGCCCAATGTATGACCATATTAGAGACACATATTTCCTCAGAATAACAGATCCAAAGAATTTGAAAACAAACCGATTTTGATAAACTCCCATATCTACTGGGTGATACCACAGTGTGCCATCACAGCAGCAAGATGTGTGACCTGTTGCCACAAGAAAAGGCAACCAGTGAAGAACAACACCATGTAAATACAACCTATTTATGCTATTTTATTTTCCCTTTTGTACTTTAACCATTTGTACATCGTGTGCACATAGCCTGTCTTCTCTTGAAAGTCAGGTCTGCCTACGGCGGCCTTTCTCAATAGCAAGGCTATGCTCACTGAGTCTGTACATAGTCAAAGCTTTCCTTAAGTTTGGGTCAGTCACAGTGGTCAGGTATTCTGCCACTGCGTACTCTCTGTTTGGGCCAAATAGCAGTCTAGTTTGCGCAGTTTTTTTGAAAATTCTCTCCAATGTGTGAAGTAATTATCTTTTTGTTTTCTCATGATTTGGTTGGGTTTAATTGTGTTGCTGTCCTGGGGCTCTGTGGGTTGTGTTTGTGTTTGTGAACAGAGCCCCAGGACCAGCTTGCTCAGGGGTCTCTTCTCCAGGTTAATCTCTCTGTAGGTGATTGCTCTGTTATGGAAGGGTTGGGAATCGCTTCCTTTTAGGTGGTTGTAGAATTTAACGTCTCTTTTCTGGATTTTGATAATTAGCAGGACATCGGCCTAATTCTGCTCTGCATGCATTATTTGGTGTTCTACGTTGTACACTGAGGATATTTTTGCAGAATTCTGCATGCGGAGTCTCAATTTGGTGTTTGTCCCATTTTGTGAATTCTTGGTTGGTGAGCAGACCCCAGACCTCACAACCACAAAGGGCAATGGGTTCTATAACTGATTCAAKTATTTTTAGCCAGATCCTAATTGGTATGTCGATTTTTATGTTCCTTTTGATGGCATAGAATGCCCTTCTTGCCTTGTCTCTTAGATCGTTCACAGCTTTGTGGAAGTTACCTGTGGCGCTGATGTTTAGGCCAARGTATGTATAGTTTTTTGTGTGCTCTAGGGCAGCAGTGTCTAGATGGAATTTGTATTTGTGGTCCTGGTGACTGGACATTTTTTGGAACACCATTATTTTGGTCTTACTGAGATTTACTGTCAGGGCCCAGGTCTGGAAAAATCTGTGCAGAAGATCTAGGTGCTGCTGTGGGCCCTCCTTGGTTGGTGACAGAAGCACCAGATCATTAGCAAACGGTAGACATTTGACTTCAGATTCTAGTAGGGTAAGGCCGGGTGCTGCAGACTGTTCTAGTGCCCTCGCCAATTCGTTGATATATATGTTGAAGAGGGTGGGGCTTAAGCTGCATCCCTGTCTCACCTCACGGCCCTGCGGGAAGAAATGTGTGTGTTTTTTGCCTATTTTAACCACACACTTGTTTGTGTACATGGATTTTATAATGTCATATGTTTTTTCCCTCAACACTACTTTCCATCAATTTGTATAGCAAACCCTCATTCCAAATTGAGTCGAAGGCTTTTTGAAATCAACAAAGCATGAGAAGACTTTGCCTTTGTTTTGGTTTGTTTGTTTGTCAATTAGGGTGTGCAGGGTGAATACGTGGTCTGTCTTACGATAATTTGGTAAAAAGCCAATTTGACATTTGCTCAGTATATTGTTTTCACTGAGGAAATGTACGAGTCTGCTGTTAATGATAATGTAGAGGATTTTCCCAAGTTTGCTGTTGACCCATATACCACGGTAGTTATTGGGGTCAAATTTGTCTCCACTTTTGTGGATTGGGGTGATCAGTCCTTGGTTCCAAATATTGGGGAAGAAGCCAGAGYTAAGGATGATGTTAAAGAGTTTTAGTATAGCCAATTGGAATTTGTTGTCTGTATATTTGATCATTTCATTGAGGATACCATCAACACSACGGGCCTTTTTGGGTTGGTGGGTTTTTATTTTGTCCTGTAGTTCATTCAAGGTAATTGGAGAATCCAGTGGGTTCTGATTGTCTTTAATAGTTGATTCAAAGATTTGTATTTGATTATGTATATGTTTTTGCTGTTTGTTCTTTGTTATAGAGCCAAAAAGATTGGAGAAGTGGTTTACCCATACATCTCCATTTTGGATAGGTAATTCTCTGTTGTTGTTTGTTTAGTGTTTTCCAATTTTACCAGAAGTGGTTAGAGTCTATGGATTCTTCAATTACATTGAGCTGATTTCTGACTCGCTGTTCCTTCTTTTTCCGTAGTGTATTTCTGTATTGTTTTAGTGATTCACCATAGTGAAGGCGTAGACTCAGGTTTTCCGGGTCTCTATGTTTTTAGGTTGGACAGATATCTTAATTTCTTTCTTAGATTTTTGCATTCTTCATCAAACTATTTGTCATTGTTRTTAATTTTCTTCGGTTTTCTATTTGAGATTTTTAGATTTGATAGGGAAGCTGAGAGGTCAAATATACTGTTAAGATTTTCTACTGCCAAGTTTACAACTTCACTATTACAGTGGAAYGTTTTGTCCAGCGTGCGACAGAGCTGCAGGAGTTGTGACCCGTTTTTGTTGGTTATGTTGTCATAGTTGTRCCTAGKGGKGCATATGGKGGAGAGAATGCTGTCACCTCCAGGCAGGTGTTTGTCCCCCTGTGTGCTGAGGGTGTCAGGTTCTTGTCCGGTTCTGGCATTTAGGTTGCCACAGAYTAGTACATTTCCCTGGGCCTGGAAATKATTGATTTCCCCCTCCAGGATTGAGAAGCTGTCGTCATTAAAGTATGGGGATTCTACTGGGGGGATATAGGTAGCACACAGGAGGACATTTTTCTCTGTTAAGATMATTTCCTTTTGAATTTCTAGCCAAATGTAAAATGTTGCTGTTTTGATTAATTTAATGGAGTGAGTTAGGTCTGCTCTATACCAAATTAGCATACCCCCTRAGTCCCTTCCCTGTTTCACACCTGGTAGTTTGGTGGATGGGACTATCAGCTCTCTGCAACCTAGAGGGCAACCAGTGGGTCCGTCTCCTCTATACCAGGTTTCTTGTAGGATGACATTGTCTGTATTTCCAATGTCTTTGATGAAGTCTGGGTTCCTGTTMTTTAAGCCAAAGGCAGATGACCTCAGGCCTTGGATATTCCAGGATAAGATAGTGAAGGCTTTGAGTTCCATAAAGTGTCCAATGTTGTTGGTCGTGTGGTTTGGCCTCAGTCCAGTAAGTGTGAGCAGAGCCTGCTGAGAATCTGGCACCTACCGTTGGCTTGGGCTAGTGTAAGAGTGGGGGTTGGGCCCGCTCACGGTCTGTGATTGATGGTCCTCAACATTTCATCCAGTATAATTTTACATATTACACACATAATGAGATAAAAAAACACTCATATGTACAGAGAAAACGTATTAAGCAGAGACATATGTTTTTATTGAGTGACAGTCTTATCTAAGCTAACATGTAGATTATTTAGCTATTTGATTATGAATTTTAGGACAACTTTAGGTATAAAAATAATCATATTTAAAAATGATTTGATAAAATATTGAATTTGGCCTTTACTACTATAACCCATAGAAACGCATTGAATAATACATTCATAAATGGCAAAAGAAATGTATCCTAAGGAATAAGGTTTTGAAGTATCTGTCTTATATCTAGGAGATATATGAAAGCTCAGGAAATATATATATATATATATTTTTAACACATATTTAACCCCATGTTACTTAGATTGACGCACGGGTGTGTCAATAGACTCTTAAAGATGAAGGATGAAATATTTTCTCTATAAACACGTCTGGGGCTCTTCCCTTAGAGGGCCCTCTACGACTGGCAAAGCCAGTCTACATCAAATACATATCTCTCTCTCTCACTAGATGACATCAGAAAGCTAGAGTGACTTGTGACTATTTCCAGAGGAAGTACTTGACAACCTACTCTAAATGAAAGAGCCAGTGAACCTCATGTCCTCGTTGAAAGGAAGATGAGATTCAGCTCACCAAAATGGCCTCCTACACCACCATTTCTGTGAGAGGGTTTTAGTGATATATTCTTTTTTAAATGTCAGTATCACGAAAAGAAAGAGGTAGAGGGGAAGGGGGAAGAAGAAGTAGAAGATCAGTAAGTTGAAGCGGTATCTTCCATATAACCAAAAGGTCACTCCATCCTTGGACCTAAATGTAGCAGAGTTATGACACGATGAAGCAGTAATAATAAAATGTCAGCTGAAAATGTCTGTGAGTTTTGAGACAAAAAAATGTATTATTTTCATTATGATCAAATAAAGCTGTAGATGTAAAAATCTGCAGACATCCTTTGCGCCTTTGACCAAACAAAAGTTGTTAGGGTAGGGGGTTAGGCAGTATGTTTGAGAGGCAGTATGTTTGGCCCCTTTGAGAGGCAGTATGTTTGGCCCCTTTGAGAGGCAGTATGTTTGGCCCCTTTGACAGGCAGTATGTTTGGCCCCTTTGACAGGCAGTATGTTTGGCCCCTTTGAGAGGCAGTATGTTTGGCCCCTTTGACAGGCAGTATGTTTGACCGCTCTCCCACAGCACCAGCATCAACATCCTGTGTGTCAGGTTACTGGCCAGAACACTCTGTGCAGAAGTGGTGGGAAATTAATAAATTAGGAGCAGGTCTGAAATTTCCCCACTACAACACCTGACTCAGCTCTTTGTGTGAACTGTTCTGGAAAAGGGACGTGCTGATCTAGGATCAGTTTTGTAGAGGTGARCAGCATTACAGATAACGATCAGGGCCCGTGTTCATAAAGCATCTCAGAGTAGGAGTGCTGATCTAGGATCAGTTTTGTAGAGGTGAGCAGCATTACAGATAACGATCAGGGCCCGTGTTCATAAAGCGTCTCAGAGTAGGAGTGCTGATCTAGGATCAACTTTGTAGAGGTGAGCAGCATTACAGATAACGATCAGGGCCCGTGTTCATAAAGCGTCTCAGAGTAGGAGTGCTGATCTAGGATCAGTTTTGTAGAGGTAAGCAGCATTACAGATAACGATCAGGGCCCGTGTTCATAAAGCGTCTCAGAGTAGGAGTGCTGATCTAGGATCGGTTTATTCTTCTAGATCACAGTGAATAATATGACATGGRCAGGGGGGAACCTGATCCTAGATCAGCACTCCTACTCTAAGATGCTTAATGACTTGTTGGCTAATTCAATGTAGGATACAATGTAATTCTGGTTCAGAGCAGGATACAATGTAACTTGTATTGAAGACTTAATGTGACTTACTAAATAGTCATCATATCTGAATTGCAGATTGAGYTTCTTAAAAGCCTCTTGGATCAGGTAGGTTAACAACACTCGTGTTGATGACMCAAACTGASCTACATGCAACRACAAAACAAAAAAACAWAAGAAGGGRAAAAAAGAGAGAGGAAGATGACATGTTATTTTGTTGTCTGCATTTTAAAGCAGGAAAACATCTCTCTCTGGAATAGGAGCACAGCTGTGTTTCAATGTCAATGGGAACTGGACCTGAGAGCATGTGTGTTGAATTGAATTTMTCTTCTTGAGATTGTAACCTCCCTAGTTGATCACTGAAACCTTAGTGTACTCTGCTGGTTGATTCTGTTACTACAACTGTATGGCTCACAGATTCTTTCCYGTAGCTCTTGTAGACAGGGATGAACTGGGACCAGAAATCAACCCTGGGATTTCTAATTTCCTCAAGGCCCCCATAATTAGCTAAATAATGATAATTTTGCACATGAAAAAAAAAAATACAGTAAATAATAATTGGGGTACCCACATTTAGACAGGCTAACTGTGTTAAATATTATTTAACAGAACTGCCCTATAGCCAGTCCATCTGTGACTGTAGATGGAATTCATGACTGTTTGATAAATACTCTATCAAACAGAACTCTGATCAGATCTGCTTGGGCTTCTGTTACTGTACATGATATTCTAATATTGGGGATGATACATGTTTCCTTCCCAATTAAAACTGTTCATCAGAACACATTTATGGTTGGCTCTAAATGGAGTGTTTTGTGACTTACTTACCTTAAAATCACATGAAGCCCACTMGATGATGTCATCAGCGTCTCCCTATGACGTCATTGGAATCACGTATCTTCCTCTATCTTGTTGACTACAAAACAGAAACCTGCTGTTCTCACATATGTTGACATTGTGGTGGTGCTGGAAATTATTAATTTGATTTTGAAAAAGGGTTCATTTTCCCTGCACATGTACATGCCAAGACTTCTCTAACCTCAAGGTACTTCCCTGGTTAAATAAAGATGAAAATCAATAGAGAACGATGCCTGGTGCACTATCTGTGTTTATACTGGATGTAGAAGTGCATGGGGAATTCTTGTCTATCTTGAGCATATAGACGTGTCTTTATCAACTAACCAAGAGAGAACCACTACGCACAACGCCTACAACGTTTTCAGAACTAGTTTTCTGGGAAAGGTCATGAACACGTATTTGTGTATATAATTGATAGAAAATAGATGTTATTTTTTWAATCAAAAGGTAGAAATGTGTTTTATGTCAAATCAGTAAACGCATAAAATGTAAATGTCTTTGTAGTTAGCTTTTAATACATTAGATCAAATATACACAAGCAAGTCCAACTGTATGCCGTCCACTCTACCAGATATGATTACATTTAATTGCACAATACTCTACAATGGTGCAGAAATTAGTGGTGTTCATGGACATTGAAATCAATAGCTCTTTCAAGTACAATAAGCATTCATTTCTAAAAGAATGTTGACAGTTCTTTTCTAATGTAATACTGTATATCTTAGACAAATGCCCACTACCTGATGCGTTGGAACCTGAAAAACTACTTGGCAGAATCAACACAACATTTCAATCCTTAAAGGGGAAATATGGGATTGGAAGATGCATTTTTGGACTTTTAAAGGAATGATATATAGCCATTGATATAGCTTAGTTCAACTGTCTTATCCTATCAGAACCCCAAATAAAAGCATGTTTTACACCATTGTTTATAAACAAAGTAATTGTAAACAATCACTGTATAGCTTCAAAACATGGTTAAAACTATCAATTTGATATCATTGATGGTCAGTCCATGCATGCAGGTTTGAGAGTGGTTACATTTCYCCAGSCCCATCCCTCAGYTGTTTATCAAAAAACTGTCAGGGGTGACCTCTTTGCTGTTGTTGAATCCCAGGTCACCCCAGATTTCCCCTTTAAATGGAACGTATTCCATATACTGATATATCACTGTGCATATCCTTTCTTTTTTTCAGTATGTACAGCAGCAAATTACAACACCGTTAAACTTAAGCCAACTTCCTTTGTTTAAAAGTTTGAGTGGTAATTTGCAACTATCTTAAAAAAAATGGCATCTCGTGGTTTTCCATTGCTTCCAATGTTGGCAGTGGTTTGCCTAAAGTTTGGTGGGCCTGACAACTGTCCGGGAAAGCTGAGGGAAAAAAGTAAGACAATGTTCCTGAAAGGATGCTAAAATATTAGTGTGGGGAACACAAGTCCTTTGGCTTTATGACCTCACACTGCTGGAGAGGAGCGGGGAGAGGTGTCAGGGGTCAAGGGTCAGGAGCTGCTGCAAGACAAGCCTCTAAAGCATCCTTCAAGACAGCAGGTCATATCAGACATACAGGGTCTGGTAGCCAGTTCGCCTGCCACTTTTACAGGTGATCACACACACACTGAGCATCCCGAAAAACTGAAAGAAAAGGACAAAGATATTCAGTGAAATTCAGTACAGAGTAAATTGGCTGGTACCTTTCAGGGTAGGTCCACGGGCTAACACTTTTAGACTTTAAAGGCCCGGCCTCAGAGGTAGAAACACGAAACCCTTCATCTTTAGGCCAAACAATGGAAATGAACATGATAAATCAAATGTTAAAAGTCAAAGGTCAGTCAGGTACAGTACCTTGATGATGGCAAAGCCAAGGATGACCAGCATGGCATAGCTCATCACATCCTGAAGGAGCTGTTCCAGCTTAACCTCACAACCCTGGAGCAACACACACCACACACACACACACACACACACACACACACACACACACACACACACACACACACACACACACACACACACACACACACACACACACACACACACACACACACACACACACACACACACACACACACACACACACACACTGGTTAGAGAGTATTGTCATTACACTTTAAATCATTGTATCAAATACAGAAACTAGAAGTTAGAAATTGACTGAATTGGTCTATACCTGAGTATTGAGCAGGTCTGGCTGGTCCAGTCTGCCCGTGCACTCGGTGTTGTTCCGTTTACAACAGGAGATGGGCACAGTGTTGTTACTGCTGCTGAACCAGGGCGTGGTGGTCCAGTTCATGTAGGTCTGCACTCCACAGCACTGCAACTGAATACAGAGRGAGGAAGAACACTTGTTCACAGCTCCTAGCTGACAAAAGCCTAATTTCCAGTATCATCACATCGCTGTGTGTGCCAGTGCGTGTTAGCACCAGATAAGTTTGAAACAGAGAGACTCAACAAGTGATAACTTCCTCTAACACCTACGACAAAGACCATCAATGGGAGAGTGGGAAATTTGTCCACTTTGATGTGCCTGTATACACAGGAAGTAATCGCACAGTGAGTCGCTCGGTTTTCAAACCTAGTAAGGAYCTGCTTGGCATCATACTGGTTATCAGGGGAATTCAAACTTGTCAATAGAGGAAGTGGCACTGACCTGAGACTGCAGATAATYCACAGCCCGGGTTTCAGAGTTCTCCCCATTATACTTCTGGAACACATCGCTCATTGACCGCTCCAAATCACCTTTTATCTGTAAAGATATACAAAACAAAATGCATCTATTTAAGTACTGTACCTGCAAGCATTAAATAATATTATATGATTGTAGCATATAATACATGAAATACATGTGGTGAAAATGTGTCCAAATGTGACGTTCACTCACCCTGCCTTGGTAAATGAACGCAAACACTAGGGCAGCGACCTCTGCTGCAAACATGGCCAGGAGGATCATCAGGAACTGAAAAGAGATGGGCAGACCAGACGGCTATCAGCAAGGAGGCCGTGAACAAGTGGTGCAGCAGGACTYATCAAACACAGAGATCCTCAGTGCCTACTGTGTGTCCCAAATGGCACCCTACCCTATGTAATGAGTGCACTACTTTTGACATGAGACCTATGAACCCTGGTCAAAAGTAGTGCACTATATAGGGGAATAGGGTGCCATTTGGGACACAAAGTGTGTTTATGAAAGACCTGGATGGACGGATGGCTCCTTTCACCATCACCCACCAGGAACCAACACCACAATGTCTGAGGCAGGTGTCAGGTGACATTTCCCCTGGACGCTGAACTTGGTTCAGTTTGGAAATTTCTCCCACTAATTGTTAACGTTCAGATTTGTGGACGTGATTCTGATCCTAGATCTATACCTAGAGTAAACCACTTGTTGCGTCGGAGGCTCATACTCACAAAGCTCAGGCCCACTTTGGACTCTCTCAGGGTGGCGCAGCAGCCCACAGTCCCGATGATGAACATCACCACTCCCACAGTGATGATGATGGCTGCAGGGATGAGTGTGTACTTATCCTCCAGGAAGTTGTCAAAGTTGTTGTAGCTCTTGATCACGTAAGAGCCTACGTAGGCAAGAGCGCCACCCGCAGCCTAGAGAGAAGAACAAAACAACAACATGAGCACTTTATCAGCAATCCCAAGCTGTGTTACCTATTCACCCCTAATCAAGGCTGTGTTACCTATTCTCTACCACTAAATGCAAGGCTGTGCTTACCATATTGCTCCTACCCACTAATCAGGCTGTGTTACTATTCTCCACCCCGTAATCAAGGCGTGTTCTATTTCTCCACCCCTAATAAGGCTGTGTAAATCCGTATTTCTCCACCATCTAATCAAGCTGTGCTTTCCTTCCCTCCTAATCACGGCTGTGTTACCTATTTCTCCACCCCTAATTCAAGGCTGTGTGCTATTATTCTCACCTCACTAATCAAAGCCGTGTGCCTATTTCTCCACCCCTAATCAACCGGGTGTGTACCGTATTCTCCACCCACTAATTCAAGCGCTGTGTGCCTATTCCCCACACCGCCGTATCAGCTGTTGACCTATTTCTCCACCCTAATCAATAGCTGTGTGCCATTTACCTACATCAGCTCAGTGTGCCATTCACCTATAACAAGGCCGTGTTGCCTATTCTCCAACCCTAATGCTCCTTAGCTATTCCACTTAGCCGGTTGCCTATTCGTCCACGCATAATCAACGGCCGTGTTGCTATTCTCCACCACTTAATCAAGGCCATGGTTGCCTATTCTCACGCTAATCAAGGCTGTTCGCCTATTCTCCACCGCTTATATCAAGGCGTGTTCGCTCTATGTCTCACCCCAATCAAGGCTGTGTTCCTATTCTCCACCCCTAATCAAGGCTGTTGCTATTCTCCACCCCTAATCAAGCATGCTTGCTTACTATTCTCACACCCTAATCAAGGCCGTTACCTATTCTCCACCACTAATCATCCGTGCCTGTTGCCTATTCTCCAACGCTAATCAAGGCCCTGTTATTTGCCTATTCTCCACCCTAATTACAGGGACCGTGAATATTTCCAGCCTAAGGAGTCGTTCATTTCGCCACCGTAATCAAAGGCCGTGTTTGCCTATCTCCACCGCTATCAAGCTGTGTTGCTTTCTCCACCCTTCTCCAAAGTGTCGCCGTGCATACCCTTTCAATGGATTAAAAGCATAGATGTGTAAAACATTGCTGGGTTTACACCATTGTTAAACCCATCATGAGAATTTGTGAAGTGAACACTAACAGGAGAAGGTAGAGAATATGGTGATGCATCTTAGGTTAGGCCAAAACCATACGACATACAACATTGTCCGTGAGAATTGCAGCTCATATACAATCAATCCCCATTTTAAATAGAAGTAACTCTACCTTTCTGGAAGCAGGTCTATGGACAAGTAGACAGCAAGTGCTTGTTTTGTTTACTCTGCCACTTCCAAATGTACTTTTAGTATTTATTGAACAAACCCATGCAAGTGATACCCACGAATTAGAATGAAGAAACCATTGTAATTTATGGAGACCATCCCTTAAAGTGGTTCATGCTTTTATGTCATGTATACACAACAATGTGGTGCTAGACATAGGCAGGATCAGATGGTGTTGCTCAGCCTAAATCCTTTAGAATCAAGCTCAGGGCACATCGACCACTCTCACAATCACCCTCATCACAAGACCCAAACACCACCCCACCCACCCCCACCACCACCCACCACCACCCCCGTAACCTAGCGCGTGCCACCGAGTGATACACACACACACCCCACCTCCTAATCCTTCCTGGAACTTGGATCTTGTGCCTCAGATATGAGAGTGCAAAAATGAAATGTGTTGTGGTGATTACTAAAGCGGGAAAGAGGAGAAGGAAATGGACTGTAAGATTGACATTTTTCGCTGGTTATTATGTTGTTGTCAATCGACCACATTATCTCCTGTATTGACCGAGTGAAAGACATGTTCACAGTTTTGCTGCCTTAAAGTGCATGTGTATTTGTGAAAACTTCATTATGTTAGGACAAAATATCACGTTTAGGGTAGGCTGTTTCCCTCCAGACTCAGATCACAGATGCGTTCTAAAGGAAAGGTGAACTCAACAGAAAATACAAAACTAGTCCAATACTATGTGCAAGACTTGTTCAATGACAAGCTAACGGCCCACAGCAAACCTCCCTCCTCATCCCCCTAAAGACTCAGCTTTAGGGCTACATATTTTACTTCCATTCAGGTGTAATAGTTGTTAAAATACTTTGAATTTCACCAGGTTCATATCTTTATATAGCATGTTTCAGTTATTATTTTGCATCCCTGCATTATGGGGAATAGGGGCATACTTATGTTTTGGCCCTGCATGCTTGTGCTCAAATCAGTTTTATGCATTAAGAAAGGTAGCTAGGCACGCTTTTTCTGTCATATGCAGAAAAGTTATGACACACGCTGTTCATGAAAAATGGTGTACATTTAGTGCCAACTCATACGTGGATGCTATTGTCAAGATTAAATTGTAATTGTGCTTTTTAAGACTAACATTTGGAATTCAACATGTGGTTGTTTACTAGCTAATGCAATGTGTGTGTGAACGATGGCGAGTTCCTCGTTGATCCTTGTCCTTTGTATCATGTGTCTATATTTTTGAGAGCGAGAGAGAGAGAGAGAGAGAGAGAGAGAGAGAGAGAGAGAGAGAGAGAGGCGAGTACTGGCAAAACATACAGTACTTGTGCTCTATGTATTTTCCTTTGGTTATCGATGTCAAATTAGTTCATCTGTTTACATATAAGAAGAGGCTATAATATTCACTATTGTATGACAACAACAACAAAAATGATATGGGGACGCACTAAGAGAGAGGCGACTAATGGCAGAATATAGTTCTGCTCTACAAATAATGTTGTCTTTTCTTTTGGATGCAGACGAACTCTGATACATTATAACGTCTTCAGTCTCAACCAATCACACAGCTACTGCACCAACTACAGAGACACACAGAGAGAGAAAGAGAAAGAGAGAGAGAGA
>NC_036855.1:3027121-3029538 GCF_002910315.2 Salvelinus sp. IW2-2015
AGAGCAAAGAGTAAGAGAGATGCAGAGCAGCAGACGAAAGACTAGAGAGAAAGAGAGAGACGAGAGAACAACGTAGAGATGACGAAGACATGAGAGAGAAAGAGAGAGAGAAGAGCGAGAAACGAGAGAGACAGCAGAAGAGCATGAGCATAGAGAGACGAGCAGAGAGAGATGAGTGATCGGACGGAGAGAGGGAGAGAGTAGAGGAGAGAGAGAGACGAAGAGAGACTTTCTCTCCTTGACTTTGTGTCTTCTTCTTTAATTGATTAACATTTCCATTTAATTATACACATCCTCTCAACCACCCTTACATTCACAAATGCCTAATACCATACCTACCACCACCCAATAAAACTCAACCTATCACATACACAAAACCGGAGAAATTAAAAAAAAATACATCATAATCCACCACAGCAAGCACAAACAAACCAGATACCTAGTAAAACAACAGAGAAACTAACTATATACGTCAACAAAATAACACAAGACAGACAAAATCAATTAAAATAACACAAAAAAACGAACCAAAAAAAAAACACACAAAAAAAAACAATCAAATAATTATACAAATGAACAAAAAATACATAAAAACAAGACAAAAACCAAATAAAACTCAAAATTAATAAGTTAAAAAACCACAAAAAAAGATCAAACAAAACATAAAGACAACAACCCAGAGAGAACACACCACGCTAACCCACTATATAACAAAAAATAAACCAAAAACAACATTTAACACCCCAAACAAGTAAAAACCAACAGAGCCGATCCAAACACAATAACCTCAACACTAACCAGTACACGAACATCGCACAATAGATATAAGCAAAGTGAAAAAATAAAACCATTAAGAAAATCACTCAGTGATACAACAAATCCAAGTAAACATAAACGTATAACATACATATTAAACGTGACAGAAGAATAAAACCCCTAAAAATAAAAAAAAATGAATATCCTGTTGCGCGTACATGCTAAATTAACACTCAAGCTATATCCATCTTACACATGATCTACAAACAAATCACAAAACAAAAATACAAATACTCCTCTCATGTACTAAATGTATACCATCCAAACATCTTACCCAGACAATACAGACGCCCAACACCGAGTACTTCCTCAAACAATCTCCACCTTTCTCGCATCATGTTAATAGAACTCAAACTCAAACCTACGTGCGCGCGAGCCATGCATTCTGCCACTAGTCACCCGGGTCTTGTTTATCCCCCCCCCTCTTCGACCCTGCTTTCAGAGAGAGAGAGAGAATTTGAGCAAGAGATAGTTCAAGGGGAACTACAAAGTATGTGTGGCTTTTGACCACTGATACACAAGCAGACCTGTGTTTACTTCCCCTGGTGAATACACACAGGATTCTTACTCCTTATTGAATTAGTTCAAAGTTCACCACCTAGGAAGCTATGCACTGCTGCAACCTAACATCTACCAGAAGACAGCCAGACAGAGAGAAAACGGAAAACGGCATAACGGAGAAGCATACAGAATGAGTTGCTCAACATGGTCTGGGGAACTTGTTAAGGCTACTATATGAAGCCAGAAATGAATGGTCACAAAGGAAGTCCCCTGAGAACCCCCCCCCCCCTGGTTTTTAGTAACATTATCTTTCTGAATCATCATGTAGTGGAAAAAACCTGGCATGTAGAAGTGTTCACTCAAAAAAAAGAATTAGTGCATAATGGTTTWAGCAGGGGACAGACTGGGACCAGGTCATTTCTAAAGTACAGACTCACTTTATTTCCTTAGGCCCCCATTTCCTTGGCCCATTTTTTCCCCTCAAATCTCCACACCACCAAATAATGGTCATTCTTCATTCTGCATTAAAAAAAAGATTTAGACAGGCACCTTGGCTAAAGATGTACCAGCCCATCTGGCATTTTCCAGAATTGCCCTATGCAAGTCTGTCCCTGGATTAAGCTACAAATATGGTGTGGGTGSTGGTTGGTTGAGAACKTTTTGWTCTTAAACAGTAAACGRTTTCCAATGCAAGACGTCATGAATACATTCAAAATTAGAGCAGTGGAAAGAAGTAAAACGATAAACACAGACCAAGCACTTACCCAAAATATTACATTCAGAAGCAAAAGGACTGTTTTCGATGTAATAATCCCGCAATCCATGTTGATATGGTGGTAGGGAGCCTTTCAGYTGATGATCAAATAGGATCGTGTCGCTCTCTGTTCTTATTATAATGGAGTTCATGACGGCTTTGCTTTGAGCTGCATGACTGGCTTGCTGACACATCACATGCTTATGAAGCGCATGGCCTGGCGGTATGGGGGGGGGGGGGGGTGAGGGGGGGTGGGTGGGTGTCTGTGTTTGTGTGTGTGTGTGTGTGTGGCTTGCTGACACATCACATGCTTATGAAGCGCATGGCCTGGCGGTATGGGGGGGGG
>NC_036855.1:3029563-3041596 GCF_002910315.2 Salvelinus sp. IW2-2015
CAAAATAGAGGCATGGAAAGAAGTAAAACGATAAACACAGACCAAGCACTTCCAAAATATTACATTCAGAAGCAAAAGGACTGTTTTCGATGTAATAATCCCGCAATCCATGTTGATATGGTGGTAGGGAGCCTTTCAGTTGATGATCAAATAGGATCGTTCGCTCTCTGTCTTATATAAATGGAGTCATGACGGCTTTGCTTTGAGCTGCAATGACTGGCTTGCTGACACATGCACATGCTTATGAAGCGCATGGCCTGGCGTTTGGGGGGGGGGGGGGGTTCTAGTTCTAAATGCCTACCCTTTGCGATTGTATTGCTCCATAGGGTCTAGAGAGGAACAATCACCCGTTTATCCAGTCGATCCGTCCACAGTCTGAGCTGTCAGACCTGCGTCACAACAGAGTGAGGAAGCACTCACGTGTTGAGATCTGTGCTGTGTTTGAAACATGTAACTTTTTTTTCCATTAGTCATAAACCCTATGTGAATATATAAATTAGATTATGTTATATTATTATAATGATTAAAAAAAGAAACCTTGGCCTAGTTACCCTTCCCTATCTTGTGCAATCTAAACAGGCCATCARTCTGCGCGTAAATCATGCATGTCCAATCATTTTCTTTAGTGGTCCTTTGGCGCCTAAACACAACATTACGCATGTATATGACTGGGTGTAAACTCTTATATCAAAAAGGTTCTGGATCGAACCAAAAAAGGGTTCTATCGCTTGCTTCATATAACGTCGATATGCATGCATCCTTCCATGAACCCTATCGGTTAATAGCTCAAGATTTCGATCACAGTCAATTTAGGTAGGAGTCAGTGACACTCAAGATCGTAAATAGGCCTAATTTATCAGGCCTACTGGATCAAATGGTATTCTGTGTATCCTAAGAATCAAGAGCTAGACCATGATTGATTCATTCTAATTCTGTCCGGTTGTAATTCGATGCCCTGTAGGCTAGGGCAAAGGACCAAATATATATATATATATATTATAAACAATAAGCTGCATTATTAAATTACATGACAAACTTTCCCACCAATAATAATAGGTCAAAGCTATATTGTGAAACGAAAATTAAGCAACATAAACAATTATTGAACTGAAAATAATACAGGCCTATACTTGGGGTTTTGATGGTTGTATTTCCAGTGTTTAGTTGAGCTTAAAACAGCGCGAAAAAGACCCGCGATTTCAAAGGAAAAGCCTGCATGTGACAAGCTGAATGTGAAACGTTCATGTTTTTTTTCTATCACCACCCATGCAATACTGTTAACTCATTATTTGGCGTGGTTCCATTGAGCGCAAATAAGCCTTCCAGAATTAGTCCCACTACCTGCTATAGTAGGCCCAAAAAAGTACAAAAATAACATATCAGTGAAATTATATTTTAATGCACAAACAATAACAAAAATATTTTCACTCGTCAAAAACTCACATAGACATATCATGTTTATTATTTTAGAAAAATATTATATTTAGATGAAGCTTCTMGTCTCAGGTTAGACATTCGGTGTGCTTTTATGGTCATCTAAAAATGTTATTAATTATTCAGTGCAGTATCAATCGAGTATTTTTKTTGTTGAAAATGTACTAGGAATATGTCTGTATAAGAGTATGGAATTACTGAAGCACATACGCAAACGTTTGTATTACATAACTTAGTCAATATGTCGAAAAGGTCACCGTTGAAATGGTGTTCAATTACTGCCCATGAACAATTTAAGAATTTACCTGGCAAGGCTTTTGAATAATGGTGGTACTAGGGTAAAAATAAAAAGTACAGTTTGTGCTGATTCTTATGATATGATGATTATACAGATCTAGTGGATTTTACGAATAAAATATACACATTTCGTATGAGGAAGAAAACACAAGTCAGGTGTTGACAGGAGAAAGSGCGCCTAGTGACAATGATTGAATCTACACGGTTCTCATCACATCTACATAAATGGGCATGTCACCCATCACTCCACTCATTCCAAGGCATTCATCTCTCAAGCATCTTCAGCCAATTACATCTCCATAACAGGGAACATGTCTGGGGTGATTGCAATTCCCCTGGCKACACCAGCCACGACTCCTAAAAAGAGATCCAAGCCCAAGAAGACTGGACCCACCGTATCTGACCGCATCCTGAAGGTTGTGTCAGCATCCAATGACCGAAGTGGTGTGTCTCTTGCGGCTCTCAAAAAGTCTCTGGCAGCCAGCGGCTATGATGTTGTGAAGAACAACGCCCGACTCAAACTGGCTGTCCGGCGTTTGGTGGCCAAAGGATATCTTCTGCAGCCTAAGGGCACATCCGGCTCTTTCAAAATTAACAAAAACAAAGCCGTCGCTAAAAAGAAAAAACCTACCAAGAATCAAGCCAAGAAGGTGGGGGCCAAGAAGGTCAGGAGAGCGTCACCCAAGAAGGCAACGGGCGCCAAGAAGTCCCCAAAGAAAACCAAGAGGAAGAGTCCCAAGAAGGCCAAAAGACCTGCAGCAGCAAAAAAGCCCAAGAGCCCCAGGAAGACCAAGCGCAGAGTCACCAAATCCACCCGGGCTAAAGCTGCTCCTAAGAAGAAATAGGCCTAAGGTAGACCTACTCGATCAGTTACTCGTGGAAGACCGTGGCATTTATTTTCCCTGCACAGTTTAAGAGGCCTCAAACGCATTTGTACATCCGAAGAATCCATCTCAGGGACTTTAATAAGAATGCTTAGCAGTTTGTTTTGTCCTGACAGTGGATTTTATTTTTTATTTTTTTAGAGTGCTGACACTGTTACCTATCTTGCGCTAGCTTTTCATGAATGTGGAAATAGGGGAGGCTCATGGATATTATTGTTTAAAAAAACAATAAATGTATTTAATTTAAATGGTTGAATGTTTTATTGTGGAATCATTGAATTTAACCTATATAGGCCCACTATAAATAGTAAATGAATGATTACAGGTTGGGAGCCTGGATTCCATTGCATTACTCAATTGCGAAATTGAATAGTACCATCTAAACCAAAATAGTCTACAACAGTTGTTCAACTATGTCAGATAATTAATATGAACATATGTTTACTGTGTTTTAAAGTGTTTAATTGCACGGAATAGTCGTCCTACCTGATAAAACAGTTCAACTACTACTCGGCCTAGTTCATATTTACGTACGAGCTGCAACGTGTGAAGAGAGTGAAGAGTTAGGCGGGTGTTACCATTCAATCATAGTTGTATTATTGTAACTAAAATAACACATTATCAATCATAATTACCAATAATTAACTAGGCATCGTAGACCTATAGGATATTATAATTAATTAGGCTGTAGGTATTTGCAGTAGGCCTATTAAAAACTAGTCTACTGAAAACACTGAAATTACTTTAGGTTTTGTAACAACACACAAAGAAAGCAATGTTTTATACCGTTTTGGAATACTTCAGTAGTCAAAATTAACCCAAAATATTTCGCGCCTTTCATATATTGGCATAATGTTAAATCATTTTTTTGCGCGCGATGCAGGCATGGCCTATTCAAACGTTAGAAACATTTGCAAAGGTTRTGACTGAAATGGCTTGTGTGCTGCATTGAAACCAGTTCAATGTATTCAAATTAGTTGCGGGTCATTTTTATTTACGCTCCCCTGGAGTGCTTGGAGAAGATGCAATGTGTAGCTTTACGCACACCATTACGCACTTCCAAGATGCGTGTTATGCATAGACTATGCTAATGTTACGCGCAACAAGCCTAAATAAAGACCACCTTTTGGACAGAGAATATTGCGTAAACAAATGTACACGTGGAGCATGCCAGCAGCCAATCATTTAGCAGCACTGATATTGAGTAGATGATTGCAGAGCTTAACCTAATCATGGCTGACAACATTGAGTGGAATAGGGTGTGACGCGAAACATCCGTTGGTGCTGTTATCTAATAGCAAAAACAGGTTCTCAGGGTTAATGTGTGTGAACACATGTCATCAATATAGCCTACCTCTTCACAATGTTTTACCTTTTATTGATGGCCAGCGGTGTTGACATAATATCATTGAGAGGAACGAAATCATTATCATCTCATATTCTATAAAATATGTTAAACATCATGGCCCTGACAAAGCCGTTGATCATTGGCCTTACTTCATCTTTTCTCTCACCTCACCGCCGAGTAAATAAATGAAAAGTATTGGCATATAATTCCGTAAATTGACTGAAAGCGCTACACTTATTCGTTACAAATATTTAATTGTGATTTGAAAATCGGCTAATTTAGTTATCTGGGTTTTATATGTTGATAGTTTAAATAAACGAATGGTTATGAAGACACAGGAGTTGCCAAATGGCTTTGGTGGACAACCGTCGATTGGTGACGGGCGACTCAGCGTGCAATCTGGTGAARTTATGAAAGCGTTTCGGCGGGATTTTCATTTGGGTGTAACCTTTATGCAACCAGATAACAATATCAATGAACAAACCGTGGGCGTGACAATAACGTTTTYTGGCAAGTTGTAGGCTACAGAAATGCATTTGGCACACCCAAATGGCGCATTTTTCGTAGCGTTGAGTCAGCCTAGAACCCTCTCCCCTAAAAAGCTAACGCAATGGCAAGATCCTCCCACTGGCTGTACCGGGGAGAAAGATATCGCCCTAGCTTGACAGGAGATTCTTAACTCTACAGAGCATGTTCTTAGGGGATCAGRAGCTTCAAATCAGTGACACCATCCTGAAGAGGAAATGCAATGTTCTGTGTCCACGTGACAACAACAACAACAAGCATACGAAATTATCTTACATGATCTGCTCAAGGTTGGCACATGTATTGGTCATTACTGGTATAAATAAAAAAATAAACTACATTACCAAAAGTATGTTGTCACCTGCTCATCTAACATCTCATACAAAAATCATGGGCATTATATTATATAACATGTTATAATGTTATATAACATTATATAACATCCTCCACTCTTCTGGCACTAGATGTTGGCACATTGCTGCTGGGACTTGCTTCCATTCAGCCACAAGAGCATTAGTGAGGTCGAGCACTGATGTTGGGTGTTTAAGCCTGGTTAGTAGAACAGCATTCCAATTCATCCCAAAGGTGTTCGATGAGGTTGAGGTCAGGGCTCTATGTAGGCCAGTCAAGTTCTTCCACACCAATCTCGACAAACCATTTCTATATAGGCCTTCTTTTGTGTACGGGGTATTGTCATGCAGAAACAGGAAAGGGCCTTCCTCAAACTGTACCACAAAGTTGGAAGCACAGAATTTTCTAGAAAGTCATTGTATACTGTAGCATTAAGTAATGGGGAATTGACAAAAATCAAACAGCAAACAATTCACACCATGCAACAATTCATTAGCAATAATTGTCAGGAGTCAGCTGAAGGCATTCTGGAGAGCGGAGTGGATTCTGCAGAGAGATGTTCCTATTTCTTCGCCACCCACCTTTCCCCTTCTTCTTTCTCAACTTTCCAAATTATACTCAAGACACATTATCTTTACACATATTTTAGATCCTTTTCACTGAAAAGCAACTCAACAATCAGCTAGGCCTACTGCCACGTGTGCTGCTCAAATTGCGGACTTCCCCAATAAGAATAGGCCTACTCGCTTGTGATTTGAAACAATTCACAGCAATTTTTTAAAGAAGCTAATGATCTTCTGTGGCTAAGTCATGCTCTCTGGTAAAGTATTTTTAATGATTTTATTTACACTTAACAAAAATGTAAAGGAAACATGTTTAATGAGCTGAAATTAAACATACCAGGAATGTTGCATGTGCACAAAAAGCTTATTTCTCTCAAATTTTGTGCACAAATTGGTTTACATCCCTGCTAGTGAACATTTCCCCTTTGCCAAGATAATCCATCCACCTGGTAGGTGTGGCATATCAAGAAGATGATTNGTGCACAAATTGGTTTACATCCCTGCTAGTGAACATTTCCCCTTTGCCAAGATAATCCATCCACCTGGTAGGTGTGGCATATCAAGAAGATGATTAAACAGCTGGATCATTACGCAGTGCTGCGGACAATAAAAGGCCACTCTAAATGTGCTGTTTTGTCACACAACACAATGCCACAGATGTCTCAAGTTTTSAGGGACCGTGCAATYCGCATGCTGACTGCAGGAATGTCCACCAGAGCTGTGGCCAGAAAATTGAATGTTAATTTCTCAACCATAAGCTGCCTCAAATGTTGTTTTAGAGAATTGTCAGTACGACCAACCGGCCTCACAACTGCAGACCACGTTTATGGTGTCATATGGGCGAGTGGTTTGCTGATGTCAACATTGTGAACAGAATGCCACATGGTGATGGTGGGGTTATGGTATGGTATGGGCAGGCATAAGCTACAGACAACAAACACAATTGCATTTTATCGATGGCAATTTGAATGCACAGAGATACCGTGACGAGATCCTGAGGCCCATTGTCRTGCCATTTCAACATGCCGCCATCACCTCCTGTTTCAACATGATAATGCAAGGCCTCATGTCACAATGGTCTATACATAATCCCTGGAAGCTGAAAATGTCCCAGCTCTTCCATGGCCTGCATACTCACCAGACATGTCACCCATTGAGCATGTTTGGGATGCTCTGGTTCAACGTGTTTAGAGGATCTGCAGAGAAGAATTGGAGAAACTCCCAAAATACAGGTGTGCCAAGCTTGTAGTGCCATACCAAAGAAGACTTGAGGCTGTAATTGCTGCCAAAGGTGCTTCAACAAAGTACTGAGTAAAGGGTCAGAATACTCATGTAAATGTGATATTTCTGTATTTTTTTATTTATACATTTACACATTGCTAAAAACCTGTCTTTGCTTTGTCATTATGGGGTATTGTGTGTAGATTGATGAGGAAAAGCATGTACTCAAGTCATTGAAAAGGAGTGTGGACAACATTCCACAGGCCACAATACAACMGCCTGATCAACTCTATGTGAAGAAGATGTGCAGCGTTGCATGAGGCAAATGGTGGCCACACCAGATACGGACTGATTTTCTGATCCACCCCCCTACCTTTTTTTTAAGGTATCTGTGACCAACATTCCAATCTGTATTAAAAGTCATGTGAAATCCATAGATTAGGGCCTGTATTAAAAGTCATGTGAAATCCATAGATTAGGGCCTAATGAGTTCCTTTAAACTGACAGATTTTCTTATATGAACTGTAACTCAGTAAAATTGTAGAAATTGTTGCATGTTGYGTTTATATTTTTGTYCAGTWTATTTCTGTAAAGTTAGGAGTTACATGCCGCCTATGGTAGCTGATATTCAGAGCTTGAATAGCCAAAATTATTAGTCTTAAATCTTTGTCAGGTATCAGGACTATAAAGCCAATTTCAACTGCCTGTTTAACGAAGGTAGGCTAACCACATGGATAGGCATTCATCAAAGTGCATTGTGGGCCTCACACTGTATAGCCTAGGCTACTATTGTACTTTGTGGAGATAGGAGAGAGGCAATATTTTTGTCTCACCTAGAGCGGCATATACACAACTGTCCAACAATTAATTTCTAACTGATCATTATTCAAAGATGCACCCTCCTGAAGAGCCACCATATGTCATGGCATGAACCATAACATTTTACATCCGACTGGAATTCASTGTCTCTCATATATTCATTCAAGATAAGCATGAATACAGTTTAGAACTTCCATTCAGAATGTGAAACAAGACCATTGCAAACTCGATATATGTCAGGAAAATGGACAGTAGGCCTCTGCAGGGTTTTGCTACCATCTATTGGACAGTATTTGGGTCATATCCTGATTCAGCCATTTAGGGTGGTATAGTTGTCCTGATTGGGTATGTACTGTACGAGCCAACACAGCGGCTTCCAAATGTAGACATCCTCTTATTTGGTCAATCATGGTGATCAGATTAATAGCCATTTCATATGGGCACCAACAGTATTAAAGAGTCAGCTGGTTTAGCATCCAAAATCAAACTGAAAGTGATCAGACTACACTATAATTCACTAACTCATGTGTAGTAACCTGGTATATTTATGTTCACCAATAGAACAGGCAGTATTGGCAGTATTGGCAGTACATACCAATATGGCAGTATTGACTCAAGACGGGGGTTTGCTTCCCGCTATCCGTAGCTATTTCCTATGTCTGCCTATTTAACTATGATTAAGAAAGCTTCAGGTAGTTTAAGCCAGGTGCATAATTTAAGCCAGATAATGTAAATCTAAGTTACAATTAAATACTAAACCGTACGTAAGTCTCATGAGTCGTAATTCTAAGAAGCCTTTAAGGATACTACATCATGCATATATCAACAACACATGGCTGTAACTGGCTGTTGGCTGTAACTGCTAAAAACCCTTACAATTATACCTTAATTTAACTAGGCAAGTCAGTTAAGAACAAATTCTTATTTACAATGACAGTCTACCCCAGCCAAACCTAGGCCAATTGTGTGCCRCCCAATCACATCTGGATATGATGCAGCCYGGATTTGAACCAGGTACTGCAATGACACCTCTTGCGCAGAGATGCAGTGTCTGCGCCACTCAGGAGGCCCAGATAACACCAGATAAACAACACCAAGGCCCGATCTCCTGTTATTGAGTATGGCTCATACCACAATATGACATACTGTAAGCCTACAATTTGAAGAGAAAATCAAACAGCTAAGGAGCAATCTGCAGTCAATAACAGTAACAAAGCAGAGACCCCGTCACTGTTACTAATAAACCCCAGGAAGAGTAGCTGCTGCCTTGGCAGGAACTAATGGAGATCCATAATAAACCCCAGGAAGAGTAGCTGCTTGCTGGCAGGAACTAATGGGGATCCACAATAAACCCCAGGAAGAGTAGCTGCTGCCTTGGCAGGAACTAATGGGGATCCACAATAAACCCCAGAAGAGTAGCTGCTGCCTTGGCAGGAACTAATGGGCATCCACAATAAACCCCAGGAAGAGTAGAGGCTGCCTTGGCAGGAACTAATGGGGTCCACAATAAACCCAGGAAGAGTAGCTGCTGCCTTGGCAGGAACTAATGGGGATCGCTAATAAATACAAATACAAAATATAATGAACTAGACCATTGTGTCAAAGAGGAACAATGTTTTGTTGATAAATATTTTAAGTTCACTGCAGAGAAAATATCAGACTTGATTTGCAGATATGAAACTAGGATGTGAAAGAGGAACCAATCTTGATAAATGAGTTTCATGCATGTTTGGAACAGTACTTTGAGTATGATTCATAGGGGATTTCACAATGGTCCTGTAACGGTCCTGACCTGTTTTATGTTGTTTTTGTATGTGTTTAGTCAGGGCATGTGTTTTGGGTGGGCAGTCTATGTTATCTGTTTCTATGTTGGTTGTGGTTGCCTGTATGCTCTTAATTAGAGGCAGGTGTTTTGCGTTCTCCTCTAATTAAGAGTCATATTTAGGTAGGGTGTTCTCACTGTTTGTTTGTGGGTGATTGTCTCCTGTGTTGGTGTATGTCGTTACGCCCACAGGGACTGGTTTCGGTTTGTTTGTTCAGTGTTTTTTATGTGTAGGCTTTTTCCCTGTTCGTTGCGTTCTCTGGTTTATGTGAGTCCGTCGTTCAGATCTGTCTACACCGTTTATTTTGTTTTGTTAGTATATTTAGTCAAGTTCGTGTATTCGTGTTTTTTCTTTAATAAATCATGTGTTCAAACTTCGCTGCGCCTTGGTTCCCTCACTACTCCTCCTTTTCGAGTGAAGAGGAGGAGGACCGCCGTTACAGAATCACCCACCATTCCAGAGCCAAGCAGCGGAGTAAACGGAGTAAGGGACAGGAAAAGAAGGAGCAATGGACATGGGACGATATATTGGACGGAAAGGGTTGCTACACATGGGAGGAGATCCTGGCTGGTAGGGATCGCCTTCCATGGGAACAGCTGGAGGCACTGAGGAGAGCAGAGGTACCGGGAATTATGAGGGGACGCGTCTGGCACGGAAGCCCAAAAAGCCCGTAAGTAATTCCCAAAAATTTCTTGGGGGGGGGCTAGGAGGTAGTGGGCCTAGGGCAGGTAGGGACCTGCGCCCACTTCCAGGCTTACCGTGGAGAGCGGGAGTACGGGCAGGCGCCGTGTTACGCAGTAGAGCGCACGGTGTCTCCTGTACGAGTGCATAGCCCAGTGCGGGTTATTCCACTCCCCGCACTGGTAGGGCTAGATTGGGTATTGAGCCAGGTGTCATGAGGCCGGCTCAACGCGTCTGGTCTCCAGTGCGTCTCCTCGGGCCGGCATACATGGCACCTGCCTTACGCATGGTTTCCCCGGTTCGCCTACATAGGCCGGTGCGGGTTATTCCACCTCCCCGCACTGGTCGGGCAACCGGGAGCATTCAACCAGGTAAGGTTGGGCAGGCCTCAATGCTCAAGAGAGCCAGTCCGCCTGCACGGTCCGGTATTTCCGGCATTACCTCCCGCCCCAGCCCCAGTACCACCAGTGCCTACACCACGCACCAGGCTTCCAGTGCGTTTCCAGGCCCTGTTCCTCCTCCACCGCACTCTCCCTGTGGTGCGTGTCTCCAGCCCAGTGCCTCCAGTTCCGGCACACGCACGAAGCCACCTGTGCGTCTCCTGAGTCCTGGACACACGGTTATTTCTCCCGTACTAGTCCTGATGTGCGTGCACTCAGCCCGGTGCCACAGTGCCGGTACCACGCACCAGGAATATAGTACGCTTTGAGAGTCCAGTGTGCCCTGTTCCTGCTCCCCGCACTAGCCTGAAAGTGCATGTCCTTAGCCCGGTGCCTCCAGTTCCGGTACCACGCACCAGGCCTATAGTGCGTCTCAGCCGCCAGAGTCTGCCGTCTGCCCAGCGGCGCCTGAACTGCCCGTCTGCCCAGCGGCGCCTGAACTGCCGTCTGCCCAGCGGCGCCTGAACTGCCCGTCTGCCCAGCGGCGCCTGAACTGCCCGTCTGCCCAGCGGCGCCTGAATGCCCGCTGCCCAGCGGCGCCTGAACTGCCCGTCTGCCATACGCCGTCTGAACTGTCCGTCTGCCATGAGCCTGCAAACCGCCCGTCTGCCATGAGCCTGCAAAGCCGCCCGTCTGCCATGAGCCTACAGGAGCCGTCCGCCAGACCAGGAGCCGCTAGAGCCGTCCGCCAGACAGGAGCCGCTAGAAGACGTCCGCCCACGGATCACCAGAGCCTTCCGCCAGACCGGATCAGCCAGAGCCCTTCCGCGCAACCCGATCAGCCAGAGCCTTCCGTCAGACCGGATCAGGCCAGAGCCTTCCGCCAGACCGGATCAGCCAGAGCCTTCCGCCACACGTCCGAGAGTAGCCAGAGCCTTCCGCAGACCGGATCAGCCAGAGCCGCCAGCCAGGACCAGCCAGAAGCCGTCCAGCCAGGACCAGCCAGAGCCGTCCAGCCAGGACCAGCCCAGAGCCGTCCAGCCATGACCTGCCAGAGCCGTCCTGCCATGACCAGCCAGAGCCGTCCTGCCATGACCAGCCAGAGCCGTCCAGCCAGGACCTGCCAGAGCCGTCCAGCCAGGACCTGCCAGAGCCGTCCAGCCAAGACCTGCAGAGTCTCCTCAGCCAGGATCTGCCAGAGTCCCAGCCAGGTCTGCCAGAGTCCCTCAGCCAGGATCTGCAGAGTCCCTCAGCAGATCTGCCAAGTCCCTCAGCCAGGATCTGCCAGAGTCCCTCAGCCAGGATCTGCCAGAGTCCCTCAAGCCAGGATCTGCCAGAGTCCCTCAGCCAGGATCTGCCAGGAGTCCCTCAGCCAGGATCTGCCAGAGTCCTCAGCCAGGATCTGCCAGATCCCTCAGACAGGAATCTGCCAGAGTATATCAGCCGGGACCTGCCCCTTGTCCCGGTGTTGCCCTTGTCCCGGTGCGCCCCTTGTCCCGGTGCTGCTCTTTACCTGGTGCTGGCCCCTTGTCCCGGTGCTGCCCCTTTGTCCCCTGCGTGCTGCCCCTTGTCCCGGTGCTGCCCCTGTCCCGGTGCTGCCCCTTGCGGTGCTGCCTGCCCGTGCTGCCCCTTGTCCTGGTGCTGCCCCTTCTCCCGGTGCTGGCCATTCATTTAGGGGATGTTAGTTTTAGGGTGGTCATTGGGAAG
>NC_036855.1:3041621-3057416 GCF_002910315.2 Salvelinus sp. IW2-2015
TACGCATTGATCAATCTCAACGTGGAACTTTATTTGTCTTGTTGCCCAGTTGGACTTTGATACCACCCAACGGAACCTTAGCTGCCTTTTGCAAGACGTGTCAGTTTATGTCTCTGGTTCTAAGATACTATTTCCTAACCTACAATCTATAGTTATTGCACTTGTAAACAGATATTTGGTGTTTCACCAAAATAAACTACTATCCAAAACCCAATAGTAAAGTCTTGCATGACTCATTATGGCAATTTACTTGTACAGCTTGAATTATTTTACTCTTAGCCATTAAACATTACATAACAGCAGCAGCCATGGAAAATTTTTTCTTATATACAAAAACGAAGACATGAGAAAAACTGATGATATGATTATCAAGAATCAATTGTTCAAAGTCCCCTTGAGACTAGTACAGAGGGTATATATATGTACATCAAGCATCTCACCGGCATACAGAAACACAAAGATATGTTCCTGCCCTATGAGTGTCTGTTCTGCTTGTGGACAAGGCTACTTTATTTAAATTGTAGCCTATAAGCCAATTCTGATAGCTGTAAATTGTATTCATTTTGTTATTTTTTAACTGAGGATAAATATACCCAGCACTCCAATGAAACTCTGTTGTTTGCTTTATCGTGAAATGATTGACTGTGTCCTGGTTCCACCAGCTTGGGCGACTGAATCACGTCGCACAGACAGAACGTTGCCGGTTGGTAAAGGGGACAAAAACTAAAGGGGTATTTGAGGTTGCTAAAAATATATTTACCAATCTTTCGACCAAAAGACAGAAAGGATATTCTAATATCATTAATCAATTTGCATTCCCTCATTGTTCCGCTCTTTCTTGTGGGAGAAATATGAATGTTTTTAGGTTACGATGAGTCAATTTTAAACTCCATTCATTCAACATGACACCGGGTTCTGCCAGCTGACCCCACGGCATTCTTGAGCGTAAATTAAAAATTACCATCTTCTTAAAGGCTGAGAAAAAGCACCCTCATTAACCTTTATACGACACTACTTTTGACCAGGCTACATCGGGCTCTGGGTCACACAAGTAGTGCCCCCTATAAAGGGAAATAAGGTGTCATTTGGATGCACACAGACGTCTCTGCATCTTGCTAAATGTAGAAATATATGAATTAACCATATATTCCTGTTGGAGACGTAAGTATCCAATAGCCAAGATGAAAGCAAGGGGAGAAAGATTTTATCTGCATATTGGTTCAGCAACCTGGTTGTTTTTATCTTAACAAGATTATTTCGAGGTTTTAGTTTCACAGGTTAGTAGCATTTCAGAGACTACAATAATTAACTGATTATGACATACTAGGTAAGTGATTGACTGATTTCTCTCAACAAGCTGAAAGCACAACTGTACGTCGCTCTGGGATAAATTAGTTGTCTTGTATAAATGTCCCAAAAGTCTAATGTATATTATAATGATTATCAAATGTTAGCTAAAATTGTCCTTTCTAATCGGGTTTCCTTTTTAATCTAAATGGGGACTTTCTAGAGCTGGTACAGAATATGGTGTTAAAATCAGCATGTTAATAAACCAGCTCCTCTATAAATAATATGGGGGATATTATTTAAAAAGTCAGTTTTTGGTAAAAAACATTATAATCAACAGCTCTCACTCCAATCCTGACAACGACGGTACACCTTTTTAAAAGGCCTTTACCACGTCCTCCAAATGCGCCCAGAGATTTGTTTTCAATACAGAGGTGGTGAAGTTGCATTTATATGTAAAACAGCTGCCTTCTCCTTGGCCTCGCTGTCAGAAAAGTTTATCCCATTCACTAAAAAGTTGCTGTGATTACTAGAGGAAGGGCACGGGCAGCGTTGCCTGTCTCAGCAGAATTATCAACAGTGGCTATCAATAAACAGTTAGAGCCACAGCTACTGCTCTAAGACAGAGATTAGGAGACGCCAGCTGCTGGTAGCACTTACTAAAGGAAATGTCACTTGAGAAAAGTGCCGCCTTGGATAGCTGCAACACCACGCAGAAATGCTTGTGTTTGCTGCCGAGAACAGAAGCAGGCGCACACACACACATCACACCGCGCTACTATGTACACGCGTACATACACATAACACTGCAGACATACGTGCAAACACCATACAATCTTCAGGGACAAGGGGTTCCTAGAAACAATGTTCTGCCAGTCAGTATACATGCTCCCAAAAATGCCAGGCTAGTCTCTTCCGATATTATCTCATGTCAAAAAAGTAGTCAATCTACGTAAAGATAAGCTGCAATTGTTGATGCTACCACAGTTACGACGCCACCCACGGATAAACTTGGTGGCTCAGAAAAACATAGCTATTGTTCATCTTTGTCTAACTATCCAGGAATAGACTATTCTGAAACCGTAAATTATGGACACTTATCTATATTACATGTTACATTTGCCAAAATCTGAAGGAAACACCAACAAAAGGTTCTAATTTAGGGTGTTGGGCCACCACGACGGTCAGAACCAGTTTTCATGCGGACATAGACAATTCTACAATTGTCTCTTCAAAACTATTTGCATGGATGCAGCACCTTTCTTCCATGATAAAATTCCATTCATAAATTGTTTAATTAACTCAAGTACTCATGCCTGTAGTTGGTAAAGCACCTGCTTCAAATATACTTATGTTTCCCTTCATTTTACTCAAGTGTTTTCCGTTATTTGTCAGTTAACCTGTACATGTCTATTTCAGGAGTTGTATATATTAAAAGATAGCTCAATGTATCCTCATTTGCCGGGGCATTTCTGGTAGATTACTATCACACATGAGATCAGTCATTTTGTAACTGTGAATTGCCTATTTGGTTTAGAGAAGAAGTTTAGTTAGTGGGAAAGAATCCCACTGAATTAAAATCAAGCATAGCCTAATTGTCTCCCAAGACCATTGTTTTTTCCAACACTGATTCATTAGACCGAAAAATAAAGTTGTGACCAGAATCTGCGAATTTTAATTTACATTGAAAAATCAATTGCCTGATATAAACCACGGGCCAATTACTAATTAGGATGTATTGGAGGCACTTTGTTGAATGCACATCAACACTGTTCCTGCTCGCTTTCTTTTTTGTTTCAGTTTTTTAAAACTCTTCTTATGTCACACTTCTGGAAACAAAAATGTTAACACACAGATTAGTAGCTGAAGGTATTTATTGTGATCAATAAAGGGAAGAGAAAGTTCAAATGAATAAGGACTTCATGCACATCTAATCAGTACTAAAAACTGCATTATCCTATCCAACCTGAACACAGCAGATTAATCTTAACTTGTTGCCTCTTTTTGTACTGTAATCTAAATTTCCCAATCATTTCTTCTCTTCTTACACGTGGCAATCTGTCTATGCTGGAATTTTGTAGTAAGATTGCTGCCTTCACTTACAACAAATTAAACAGAACAAAGTCAATTACTTAACTTTCACTAAGTTAGACAGGGAACGGGGCTGAGTGGATTTTCTCAACAACTCATCCCCATCAATGAGGAGATTCTAGTCTTAGTTTTGTTCTTTCGAGTACCAAGTCTGGAAAACAAGGCAGGACTGGAGAGACCACAAGTTGTGTTCTTCTCTAAATTGTGTTTATTTCAGATTTTCAGATATTGTTTTGTGTGTTGAGCTCTGTCTGTCTGTCTGTCTGTACTGTCTGTTTGCGATGAGAGAAGGAAACGGACATTGTGGAGGATAGCTACGTGCATTTTTTTGGGAGATCTGATTTATCTATGAATCGTACGAGCATTCGGGTCTGAGAGCAGCCGAACATGTTTTATGTGCAATTATATTTAAGATAGGACATTGAGGCCATTTTATTCAGATGAATTTACGATCTGGAGAAAACCTTTAGAGAATGTTTTTAGAAATGGATCATGATGAGAAGAGACACATTAATGCGATTTTATGATTTTATTTAGATATGTCGATTATAGAATTTTAGGAATATAAAGATGATAGATTAGATTATTTGAGGATTGCTCAATATTTATCTGATGAGTGAGGAGACGAGAGCCTGAAGACGAGAGCAGTGACGGGAAATGATGATTTACGGAGGGAAGAGGGAGAGATGAGCGAAAAGAGTCAGAATAACCGAGAGGGGGAAGATTATTCGTGTGAATACCATTATAAGATGGACACTCCTATTTTTATGAGAGATGAACACGAAGCGGGCCGATTGAGAGATAGATAAATCTAATTCAACAAGGATTATATCTGAGAAGCGAGAGAGACGGGCAGCAGAATCGACGGAAGCACTGATCGAGAGAAGAGAGAGTGCATTCATTTTTTTGATGTAGCGATTGAGAGAGTTGAGCTGAGAAGAGAGAAGCAGATGAGCCATGTGGAGCTGCGAGAGAGAGTAAAATACATCCGATTATGTTCCATTTATTGATGAAGAGCAATCGAATTGGAGATGATGGGAGAAGGAGATTGACGGCGAGAGCGCCGGAATTTGATGGAATATTGCATAGGAATGGGAGATCGAGAATTAAAGAATGAGTTATTTAATGAGTGAAATTAATTTATTTGACGGACCAGCATTTCAAAGAGGAACGAAGAAGCATCACGGAAAAGATAGACATTTTCTTTTTAATGAATTTAATGAAGATTTGATGAGACGAATATTATGAGAGCTGTGGGGAATTTGAGATTCGTAATAGAGAGGAGGAGAGATGAGATTTGAGAGGAATATGACGAAGAGAGGAGGATATTAGAGGAGAAGATGAATGAATGTGAATTTGGGAGATCGGAGAAGAGAGAAGAGAAGAATTTTTTTAGCATTTTTTTTTTGACGTGTAGAAGATGATATGGAGAGGAAAATTGGATTGCGAGGGTATTAGAAGGGATGAGGGAGAATTGAATTGAATTTGAGGAGAGAGAGAATCTTATAAGTGGGGTTGATATAGATGAGGTATTTTTTCGCCGTGAAGAGGGGGGATATGCGAGCGAGAGATGATATTGTATTTGTTTAGAGGGGGAATTTTGTGAGAGAGAAGAGAGAGAGAGAGAGATGAGAGATTTTTAATGAGAAGATACGTAATTATATATATGCCTATTTTTATTAATACTGAAAAATATTTTTTTTTTTTCAATCATTACATACATTATATTTATACAAATTAATTTTATACTGGAGGAGGGCGGGGAGGGAATTTTGATTATGAATGTTAGGATTTAGGAGTGAAGGGAGAGAATTTGGTACCTTTAGATGACAAGTTTATTAGACTGTGCTGGACTCATTTCTTAGAGAGATATTGTAGAGGAGGGATATTTCCCTGATATCTGGAGGGCGAGAGGAATTAATGTGAGAAAGAGGATGGAGGGACTTGAGAGAGAGTGGAGAGAGGATTTTTCGATCGAGATTGAATTAGAGGGCATTTTTGAATTGATATGAATTTGAGACGAGAGAGACTAAGAGAGAGGAGAGAGGAGAGAGATGAGAAGTTGTATCTTCCCGCGCGGAGAAGAGGTATACGGATGGTTGGTCAGAGGAGAGCGAGATGAGGATCTGACTGGAGCGGATTTTGAAATGGACTATAGTGAAATTTTAATTTAGGGCGAATGAGTTTTGTTGAAGTGAGCATACGCCGCATTGAATTAGGTATTTTTTTATGATGAGAGCTAGAAGTGGAAGAGTGAATTGGATGGGAATTTTTTCATGACGATTGTTTGTTATTGAGTATTTTTTTCGAGGCGGAGATTCCTGCCATCATGATCCGGAATCATATTTGCAAATTTTTGAGCCATCGCGATTGAATGTAGGATGGTGAAATGAGAGGCGATAATAGACGGAGCAAGTGAGAGTGAGAAGCAGTTTGACGAGAATTTGAGAATTGTGAGATGGAGAGAAAGAGGAACGGAGAATATTATGAGAGACGAGAGAGTCCATATAAGGAGACAAAAGAGAAGATCGATTGAGGAGAGAGTTAATTTGAGAACGAGTGGACGGATGATTTTTAGAACGACAGACGATCAATGAGACGAAGCCTCCGCAGAAAGGGAGGCATATGGCGAGATGGCTGATTCTATCATATTCAATGTTTCATCATGATGAAACTGAGAAATGAGATATGAGAGAATGATTTTTTTGGAAAGCAGTGTGTTTACTCATTGTTTGTAAAATATATTTTTGATGTCATGTATCGGGTTAGTCCTTGCCGTTTATATCCTGTCTATGAATATGGAGTGGTTTAACCATTTTGTCCAAGCTCCTTAGCTGTTTACCGTAACAGTGACGGGGTCTCTGCTTTGTTACTGTTATTGACTGCAGATTGCTCCTTAGCTGTTTACCCGTAACTTGGATCCCCATTAGTTCCTGCCAAGGCAGCAGCTACTCTTCCTGGGGTTTATTATAGATCAACATTAGTTCCTGCCAAGGCAGCAGCTACTCTTCCTGGGGCCGACAAAACAAAGGCAGTTATACAATTTGACAAGCATTACAATATATTCATTACATTCATTAGAATTCACAACACACTAAGTGTGTGCCACCAGGCCCATACTCCATTACCACATATCTACAACCCAAAATCCGTGTGTACGTGTATGAATAGTGCATATGTTATCATGCTTCACAGTCCCCGTGTTCCATAAGGTGTATTTGTATTTGTTTTTCAAATCTGAATCTACTGTGTGCATCACTTACCTGATGTGGAATAGAGCTCCATGTAGTCATGGCTCTATGTAGTACTGTGTGCCTCCCATAGTCTGTTCTGGACTGTGAAGAGACCTCTGGTGGCATGTCTTGTGGGGTATGCATGAGTGTCTGAGCTTTGTGCTAGTCGTTTAAAAAGACAGATCTGTGCTAATGTCAGAATGTCATATAATGTGAAAAGCTGCAATGAAGTCTAACAAAACAGCCCCCACAATCTTTTTATCATTTATTTCTCTCAGCCAATCATCAGTCATTTGCAGTACGTTTGCAGCCAGACTTATTTGCCATTCCTTTTGCCTCATCCCTCTCAACCATACCATTTTTCAATTGCTCGTCAATCCAAGAGGATTTAAACGTTTTTACAGATGGTGTCCAAGATGGAGTAGCAGTCGGACTTGTGTTTTGCCTTGTCCCATCCTGTCCCGTGTATATATCGTTTTCTTCGTTTATATATCATATATATTTTAATCTCACTTTCCATCTTTGGACTGAATATACTCTCCTGCAACCCGCCTCACCCAATGTGGTATGGATCTGCTACTTTCGAACCGGAACCCCCATCAGAAGCTAGCCAGCTAACTAGCTAGTTGTCAGTTAGCCACTGCTAGCGGTCCTCACCGTTAACCCGTACATCAGCCAGCCTCAGCCCGGCCAATTCCTGCCAGTCTGCACAGCGCAATATCAACCCAGAGCATATCGGACTGCTTTATCTCTACCACATCTCCGGATTCCTACCGCAAGCTCTGAACYTTTACACTGGATYATCGCAGCTAGCTAGCTGCTATCCGAGTGGCTACTCCTGGCTAACGTCTCTGTCCTGAAGCAAGCACCAGTTAGCCTGGAGCTAGCCTCGAGCTAGGCCCCTCTCCCGGCTAGCCGAAGAGGTCCATTTCCAATTCTTGGGCTACAATACCTCTTTTGCCAATTGGCCTGGACCCTTTACTGCCGACACGGAACCCCGCTGATCCATCACGATTGGTCTGCCACCGTAACTGTCCGAGGTGGTTTCAACAGGCTCTTCCGTTGCGACATCGCTGGAGGCCCATCTGCTCTCCCCGGACTGCTAGCTATCTGAATCCCTGTGTCTCCAGCACGCCTAGTGGAGTAGCGACTACTGAATTGGCTCCCTGACTCATCTATTGCTACTCTCTGGACTCAATGATCACTCGGCTACACATGCCTCTCCCTAATGTCAATATGCCTAGTCTATTGCTGTTTTGGTTAGTGATTATTGTCTTATTTCACTGTAGAGCCCTCAGCCCTGCCCAATATGCTTTAGATAGCCCTTTCGTTCCACCCCCCATACATGCGTTGACCTCACCTGGCTTAACGGGTGCCTCTAGAGACAAAACCTCTCTCATCGTCACTCCATGCCTAGGTTTACCTCCACTGYACTCACATCCTACCATACCCTTGTCTGTACATTATGCCTTGAATCTATTCTTCCGCGCCCAGAAATCTGCTCCTTTTACTCTCTGTTCCGAACGCACTAGATGACCAGTTTTTATAGCCTTTAGCCGTACCCTTATCCTACTCCTCCTCTGTTCCTCTGGTGATGTAGAGGTTAACCCAGGCCCTGCAGCCCCCAGCACCACTCCAATTCCCCAGGCGCTTTCATTTGTTGACTTCTGTAACCGTAAAAGCCTTGGTTTCATGCATGTTAACATCAGAAGCCTCCTCCCTAAGTTTGTTTTATTCACTGCTTTAGTACACTCCGCCAAACCTGATGTCCTAGCCGTGTCTGAATCCTGGCTTAAGAAGGCCACCAAAAATTCATAAATTTCCATCCCTAACTATAACATTTTTCCCGAGAAGATAGAACTGCCAAAGGGGGCTGAGTTGAAATCTACTGCAGGGATAGCCTGCAGTGTTCTGTCATACTATCAAGGTCTGTGCCCAAACAGTTCGAGCTTCTACTTTTAAAAATCCACCTTTCCAGAAACAAGCCTCTCACCGTTGCCGATAGTCGATCATTTCAATAAGAATTTTTCTATAGCTGGCCATGCTTTCCACCTGGCTACCCCTACCCCAGCCAACAGCTCAGCACCCCCTGCATCAACTTGCCCAAGCCCGCCCTCCCTGCTTCTCCTTCACCCAAATCCTGACAACTGATCCAGACARCTTTTGAGCTGCAAAATCTGGATCCCTACAAATCAGCTGGGCTAGACATTCTGTACCCTCTCTTTCTAAAATTATCCACCAAAATTGTTGAAACCCCTATTACTAGCCTATTCAACCTCTCCTTCATATCGTTTGAGATCCCCAAAGATTGGAAAGCTGCCGCGGTCATCCCCTCTTCAAAGGGGGAGACACTCTAGACCCAAACTGTTATAGACCTATATCCATCCTGCCGTGCCTTTCTAAAATCTTCGAAAGCCAAGTTAACAAACAGATCACCAACCATTTCGAATCCCACTGTACCTTCTCCACTATGCAGTCTGGTTTCCGAGCTTCAATGCCATTCAACACTCCTTCCGTGGCCTCCAACTGCTTTCAAATGCAAGTAAAACTAAATGCATGCTCTACAACCGATTGCTGCCCGCACCCGCCCGCCCGTCTAGCATCACTACTCTGGACGGTTCTGACTTAGAATATGTGAACAACTACAAATACCTAGGTGTCTGGTTAGACTGTAAACTCTCCTTCCAGACTCACATTAAGCATCTCCAATCCAAAGTTAAATCTAGAATCGGCTTCCTATTTCACAACAAAGCCTCCTTCACTCATGCTGCCAAACATACCCTCGTAAAACTGACTATCCTACCAATCCTTGACTTCAGCGGTGTAATTTACAAAATAGCGTCCAACACTCTACTGAACCAGGTTGCATGCATTGGTTACAGTTGAAGCTTTTTCTTGAGTGGGCAGCTTTATGAAAGGCAGTCAATATTTAAGTCACCCAGAAAATATACCTCTCTATTTGTATCACATACATTATCAAGCATTTTCACACATTATCCAGATACTGACTGTTAGCACTTGGTGGTCTATAGCTGCTTCCCACAAAAATGGGCTTTAGGTGAGGCAGATGAATCTGTAGCCACATTACTGCAACAGTATTTAACATGAGATCCTCTCTAATCTTTACAGGAATGTGGTTCTGAATATAAACAGCAATTCCTCCACCACTGGCATTTCAGTATTTTCTGTAAATGTTATAACCTTGTATTGCTACCACTGTATCATCAAAGGTATTGTCTAAGTGAGTTTCAGAGATAGTCGGAATATTAATGTCATCTGTTACTAGCAAGTTATTAATTTCATGAACCTTGTTTCTTAAGCTACATATGTTAACGTGGGCTATTTTGAGGTTAGCAGCTTAGCAKCTTAGCTAGGTTAGCGGCTCTTTCAAGCAGACTTTAACCTGTCAGTTAAGCAGGATTCCGGGACAAGAAATAGCGGTCCTAGCTGTTAAAAGCAAACCGCGTTGCGGARTCCATGCAAAACAAATGAGCTATTTAAGATTGTTTGTTTTTAGTTCAAATAACAAACCGAGTGTTTCCAGTATACAATGTTCAGCTGCACGCACAGGTAAACACACAGCATAGACTTTAGATCATTATGTAAACTCTTGTCCTTTAATCAATGACAGATATACAGTCAGGTCCAAAAGTATTGACAACCTTGATAAAGATGAGCAAAAAAGTATGTATAAAATATATAATACAAATACTGAGCTGTATTGTATGCTCATAAAAAAGGGGAAATGATACATTACTCAGAGAAAGAGAAGTAATACTCTCAAAAGAGAGGGGTCAACAGTATTGGAACCCTAGTTTTCAATACCTTTTAATACCTCACCTTGTGAGGATAATGGCACTGAGCCTTTTTCTAAAATGTTTTATGAGATTGGAGAACATATTGGGGGATCCATACAGATACATTCCTCCATACAGATACATTCTCATAACGATCCTTCTCCATACAGATACATTCCTCCATACAGATTGTTTCCAGATCCTTGATAACCTTTGTCTGCGCATATGAACTGCCCTCTTCAATTCATACCACAGGTTTTCAATGGGGTTCAAATCCGAAAATGTTGATTTTGTGGTTCATTAACCATTTCTTTGTGGATGTTGATGTGTGCTTGGGGTTATTGTCTTCCTGGAAGACCCACCTGCATCCAAGTTTCAGCCAGCTGGCACAGGCAACCAGGTTTCTGGCTAAAAGGTCCTGGTACTGGGTAAAGTTCATGATGCTGTTGATCTTAACAAGGGCCCCAGGACCAGTGGAAGCAAAATAGCCCAATACAATCAAATATCCACCACCATATTTTACAGTAGGTATGGGGCTCTTTTCTGCTTATACAGTACATTCGGGAAAGTATTCATACCCCTTGCCTTTTTCTACATTTTGTTATGTTACAGCCTTATTCTAAAATAGTTTTTTTTTTTAAATGTCCCTCATCAATCTATCTCAATACCCCATAATGACAAAGCAAAAACAAGTTTTAAGAAACTGAAATATCACTTTTGCATAAAATATTTGTTGAAGACCCTTTGTCTTCATGAGTATGACATTACAAGCTTGGCACACCTGTATTGTTTTAGGCTAGTCAGTTAAGAACGAAACCTCAAGCTCTGTCAGGTTGGATGGGGAGCATCGCAACACAGCTATTTTCAGGTCTCTCCAGAGTCTGGGCCGCTCAAAGACATCCAGAGACTTGTCCTGAAAGCCACTCCTTATACAATTGTATTAGTATAAAATGATATAACTTCCCAATTTTTTGCATACAATACAGCTCAGTACTTGTATTCTATATTTTATACAGTCATTTTTGCTCATCTTTATCAAGGGTGCCAATCATTTTGGACCTGACTGTATATGCTTGTGCATGACTTGATTGATCATAATGATGGTCAATTTACTATTATCTGAAGTACTATGTTTTTTTCCAGAATGATTAACATTTTGTTATGGTATCATTATCTGCTTTTAGTGTAAGTTAAATTTCACTTAATTGATTTAGATGATAGCAACTTACACACACAGACCTGACTGCTGCGGGACACCTACCACACACACCTGACTGCTGCGGGAACTACAACCAACACACACCTACCAACACACACAACACCACCCTACACACACACACCCACACACCTACCACACCACACACACTACACACACACACAACCTACACACACAACAACCACACACACAACCACACACACACAACCTCACACACACAACCCACAACAACACACACAACACACACACACACAGACACACACACACACACACACACACACAACCACACACACACACACACACCACACCACACACACACACACCACACACCATTTTAGAAAGGGGAAGTATTTACACACAAAATAACTCTATTAGTCAGACTGGCAGCGGCTTATCTGAAAGCTGTTGTGATTGTTCTGCATTTTATTTGAGGAAATTGAAAGTCAAGTTAGCTGTGATCTTGTGACCGAAACCTACCATTACCACATCTGCTATTGAGAATCGTCATATTCTTTCACCTTGTTCTCACAGCACCCACATATGACATAGCTATGGCATCTGACACAGCTCTGGGTCTGACAGCATTCACCTTGCTAGTACTCTCCCTGCTCCACCAGTGTGTCCCTCACCCACTCACTCCTCCGAATAATGGACTTCGTAAGTGTCGCACCAACTTGTCCATTCCAGCCCTGGAGGTGCTCCCAGGCGGGGGATGGGACAACCTGAGRAACATGGACATGGGACGAGTCATGAACTTCAGCTTCTCCCAGTGCCAGACCACGGAGGACGGATTCTACCTCATCCCGGATGAGGTTTTTGTCATCCCACAGAAGCTCACTGGTGTGGAGACCAATTCTGAGATCATCAACACTTGGCTGGAACAACGCAGCTCCACGTCTTTCTCAATCAACTCGGACGTGTCCTTCCTCTCCGTGCTCAATGCTAAGTTCTCCATCGAGAACCAGCGGGTGAAGACTCACCAGGTCAAAGGGAGCTCTGTCACCGCTCGTGTACAAGTGAGTTTCTCCATGAAAGAAACAATACTTTTTGAACAATTATTTATCTATTTAATGTCGTGTACATTCATCTCGGCAATGATAAAATAATTTATGTTTTGACATAGTTTGTAGTAAGTCTCCCTTACTAGATTTTAAAAAGAGAGAGTGGAATATCCAGGTTATTACAGTAATCCTGTGCCTTTTAAGGCTTTCTGAACAGTCAGTACTAGATAGTGTACCTTATCTTAGTATACTTTGATCTCTAGATTAGCAATTAAGGACACCAAGCCTCAAGGTTATTTCCTGGTTAAAGATGAAATGTAAGAAACCGTATTGCTCTCTTCCAGGTGCGTAACTTCCTATACACGGTAAAGGCTCACCCCGACTTCACTCTGGATGGGCGCTTTGCCCACCAGGCTGAGGAGATCGCAGATGCAATAGAAAACAACCAGACTCGACAGGCAGCGTATTTATCTGAGAAGATGGTGTTGGACTATGGAACCCATGTGATAACCAGTGTTGATGCAGGCGCCGCCTTAGTGCAAGAGGACTATCTCCGTTCATCTTACGTGTCCGACAGTGAGACGGCAAAGTTCTCTGTTTCGGCATCGGCAGGTCTTAACTTCTTTGATAAAGTCAAATTTGACATTGGCAGCAAGGACACACAAGAGACATCCGAGTCACATAGTTATCAGGGCAACATCACCTACTCCATAATTCAGAGTCATGGTGGGGCTCCCTTCTACCCAGGCATCACTTTGCAGAAGTGGCAGGAGAGCACCAAGAACAACCTGGTGGGCATCGACCGGGCAGGACTGCCTCTGCACTACTTCCTCAACCGGATTACCTTCCCCGATCTCCCTGAACCAACCATCGGCAAACTGGCACTGTCTGTTAGTCAGGCCATCCAGCGCTACTATACCATTAACACACACCCTGGCTGCGTTGAACCAGACTCCAAGAACTTCAACTTCCAAGCCAATATGGACGACAGCTCCTGTGAGGGTCCGGCCACCAACCTCAGCTTCGGTGGGGTGTTTCAGGAGTGCACCAAGCTCACTGGGGATGCAGACCCAATCTGCCAAGCCCTGGCTCAGAAGAACCCAGACACAGGCACTTACTCATGTGGTCAGCCCTACAACGCCACCCTGTTACGCTCTGAGGTGAGAGAGGAGAGCTACAGCACGTATGAGTGCCACAGGCATTGCCATGGCTGCTGGCTGCTTTTAACTTGCTGCGACAACGTCTGTGGAGATGCCTACCATGTCCGCTCCGCTCGCATTGACACCTACTGGTGCTCCACCAATGAGGCAACCCCAGAGTACTCAGGATACCTCTTTGGGGGACTCTATAGCCCATCCCTGTTGAACCCTCTGACCAAAACTAAGAGCTGCCCTCCAAACTTCAACATTCAAATGAAGCTTCTGTCCAACGGTCTGATGATCTGCCTGAGCAATGACTATGAGACTTCCACCAGGTTTTCAGTTGCCTTTGGAGGCCTGTTCAGTTGCCAGTCTAACAACCCCCTTGCACAGAATCAACCCCGTTGCCCTCCCCAGTTCAGCCAGCACCTGGCTGCTGTTAGTGATGGCTGCCAGGTACTCTACTGTGTCCAGTCTGGCTTGTTCACAGGTGGCCAGCTGCTGCCTGTACGCTTGCCACCTTTCACTCGTCCTCCACTGATCAGCATGACTGCCACTAACACGGTGGCTGTGATGACCGAGGGAGATCGGGCGTGGGTCAGGGTGGGACAGACCAAGATGTGGAAGCTGGCCAAGGTGACAGAGATCCAGAGTATGGTGCAGGTGTTCGATCCAGCCTCGGGACAGATGACAGGGGGGCAGAAGTCTGGTGTGGCCTTTGGAGTAATTTGCTTGGTTGCCTTGGTGGTGGTTGGGGCTGTGCTGCTGGTGAGACGGAGGAGGGTCTCAAGGTTTGGGAGGGGGAGAGGATATGAGGAGATCCACAGCGAGGGGCAGAGTGAGGGAGGTGTGGAGAGTCAAGAAGAGCAGGGCTCTGAGACAATGACCCAGACCCTGTTGCCATGAGACCACATTCCACACAGTTTACATATTAAGAAGAAAACAGCTTTGAGATAACTGTGCTGTATTGTATAATCAACCTCTCACACTTGCTTTCCCTTTATGATCAATAATCTCAAATACTGGCTAGGTATAAGATGGAAAATGCACAAATTTACTGCGACGCAAATTATTTAGTAAAAGTCACCAACGTGTTGGCAGCTTCCTGCCTTCACCAGGGGTTTACTACACAATACATTAGTACACAACACCACACCATACAACACAACACAACACAACACAACACAATACAATACAATACAATACCATACAACACAACACAACACAATACCATACAACACAATACAACACAATACAACACAATACTGTTAATGAATGTATGGCAAAAAGGGTGGAAAAATCTATTGACCTATTTTTGATGTTTTGAGTTTAATTTTTATCCTGTGGTTATGCTTTCATGCTTTCCATTGAGAATGTTTTTACTGAAATCTACTATGATTCAATAGCATTATTGTTTTCTGTTATAACATTTTAATTCGCTTGTGTATGTGTTGGACATGAAAATAAAACAACTAACACAATATTCATTGAAGTTACTTATCTTGTCAAATGTCACAGCTGTACTTTAAAAGACGCCAACAAGGGTTCACTAYAGGACATTATAGTCTGGTGACCTCTAGCGTGTTTTGACAGACATCGCAGTCCCCTCAGAATATTTCTTCTCYGTCAAAAGTATTGCGGTGGGGAAGTGGAATACATGAATGTACATGTAACCAAAGCAGGTCACATGTATCTTGATAAACTGTATAATTTCTCAAGACTCAAATTGAGACTCATCATTGTCATTTTTTATTTTATTTTTTGTAAAATACTATTGCCTAATTTGCTATCACAACACATATCATCTTAAATCTTCCTCCATAAAGCCTTCCTAATTTCCCCCTGAACATAAAAAGACAATGAAGAATCTGAGGACAAGGAGTTGATTTTGTTATTAGTACACAGACAGACATAAATATACAGTTACACACAGTTGCATACAGTCACACACACAAAGACCTGTCTCTTATACACATCTAGATGTGTATAAGAGACAGATCTGACACAGCTCTGGGTCTGACAGCATTCACC
>NC_036855.1:3058242-3059190 GCF_002910315.2 Salvelinus sp. IW2-2015
ACTGACCCTTCCTGTGCCTGTAGTTGCGGAGCTGGAGCTGCGGACGCGGGAGAAGCTGGAAGCAGCGAAGAAGAAGACCAGTCAGGAGATCACAGACCTGAAGGATAGACTGAAGGCCAGCAGAGAGACCATCAACTTCCTGAAGGGAGAGATACGCAAGCTGGAGGAGGAGGACCAGATCAAAGACCACTGATACACACACACACTGGGTGAATCTCAATTGTATTTTCTGGATTCCTCATACCTTCTCTCCTTGCATCCTTCTCAAAACCCATTGGAACACAAGATGTGAGGTTCCTTGCCTTGGATCTTCTCTTCCTATGTGTTCTGAGAAGGAGATGAGAGGACACAATGAATCATAGATATACAATTGAGACACACCCTAAATTCCAAATCAACCTATAGGCCATCTTCCCTAGGCACCCCTGTAGATATGAAGGGTTTGGATAGGTGAATGCAATATGGTACTTGTGACTCACCTTGTCTTCTGATTTCTGATAGGCTGGATGGAGTTTCTGCCTTTTTTCTTCCACCTATCCAACCACTTCAGAGCAAATGGAGGGGCTATGGAAGAGGGGCTATGGAAGAGGGGATAGGGAGGAGGGGCTAGGGATGGATTTGAACTTGCCCTAGTCTGGAATCCATACAGAATATCACTCCGTTTTACGATTGTTTAATTCCATAATATAATATCTCAGATACTTCGCAGATGCTTTCATCCAAAGTGACTTAGTCATGTGTGCGTACATTTGTCGTACGGGTGGTCACCTGCAATGGACTCCACCATCCTGGCATTACTAGCACCATGCTCATCCTGACAGAGGACCTCAACATCATTGTTATGGATGACGTMACATTGCACTAACAATAGAGAAATGTAGAGGTATTCAGTTTGAATTCCAGACTGAACACTGCCTAGCAGAATGGTTCTATATGATCCTGTACATA
>NC_036855.1:3062119-3095510 GCF_002910315.2 Salvelinus sp. IW2-2015
CTGTGGTATGCTTTCATGCTTTCCATTGAGAATGTTTTTACTGAAATCTACTATGATTCAATAGCATTATTGGTATTCTGTTATAACATTTTAATTCGCTTGTGTATGTTGGACATGAAAATAAAACAACTAACACAATATTCATTGAAGTTACTTATCTTGTCAAATGTCACAGCTGTACTTTAAAAGACGCCAACAAGGGTTCACTACAGGACATTATAGTCTGGGTGACCTCTAGCGTGTTTTGACAGACATCGCAGTCCCCTCAGAATATTTCTTCTCTGTCAAAAGTATTGCGGTGGGGAAGTGGAATACATGAATGTACATGTAACCAAAGCAGGTCACATGTATCTTGATAAACTGTATAATTTCTCAAGACTCAAATTGAGACTCATCATTGTCATTTTTATTTTATTTTTTGTAAAATACTATTGCCTAATTTGCTATCACAACACATATCATCTTAAATCTTCCTCCATAAAGCCTTCCTAATTTCCCCCTGAACATAAAAAGACAATGAAGAATCTGAGGACAAGGAGTTGATTTTGTTATTAGTACACAGACAGACATAAATATACAGTTACACACAGTTGCATACAGTCACACACACACACACACACACACACACACACACACACACACACACACACACACACACACACACACACAACACACACACACACACACACACACACACACACACACACACACACACACACACACACACACACACACACACCACACACACACAGCTTCCCGTAAAGAGGCAGAATGCCCATGCCACTCTGAGTCTTGTGAAAACCTTCCCCCACACTCATCTGGGATTCATACTGTCAGCTTGTGCACATCAAAACAAAACCACTCAGCCGTGGAAATCTGTCTAACCTCAGGAAGAGAGGCCTGGAGCAGGGGAAGTCCCTTAGCCACACAATGGCCTTGACATTCAGCACAGCGAAGAAGTGTTCCCACAGAACCAGATATAGGACCAAGTGTTATTCGGTTCATAGTTTCTTATGGATGTCACGAGGAAGCAGCAAAACGACATTTTGTGCAGCAGCAGGCAGTTTTACAGGAGAAGACGGGTCTCGTGAAATTCCAAAGGCAAAGCAGCTGACTGAGAAGAGAGGGTGAGACGAAAACAAACGCAGTTGGATGGTTTAAAGGTAGGAGTGCGGTGTCGGCGAGTGTGCACGGTTCTGTTTTCACTACAGCTGCAGGCAGAGCTGTAGTGAGTTTTGGGCTCCACTTAGCCTTTCAGTGAGGAGGGGGTTATTGGTGTGCCCTCATTTAGACACTAAACAAGAGTAGAACAATATACAACAACACTGTATATTATCTTTGATCTTTGGTAATCTTAGCCCCATTTGTGAATCGTATTTAATGTATGTTATTTGTAACACTTTTCTAGAATGAGCAGAAGGGCTATGGCAGAGGGGCTATGGCAGAGGGGCTATGGCAGAGGGGCTACGTCAGAGGGCTACGTCAGAGGGGCTACGACAGAGGGCTATGACAAGGGGCTATGCAGAGGGGCTATGGAAGAGGGGCTATGACAGAGGGGCTATGCAGAGGGGCTATGGAAGAGGGGCTACGACAGAGGGGCTATGACAGAGGGCTATGGCAGAGGGGCTATGGCAGAGGGGCTATGGCAGAGGCTATGAAGAGGGGCTATGGAAGAGGGCTACGAAGAGGGTATGGCAGAGGGCTATGGAAGAGGGGCTAGGAAGAGGGGCTATGAAGAGGGGCTATGGGCAGAGGGGCTATGGCAGAGGGGCTATGGCAAGGGGGGCTATGGAAGAGGGCTACGACAGAGGGGCTATGACAGAGGGGCTATGACAAGGGGCTATGGCAGATGGGCTATGGCAGATGGGCTATGGCAGATGGGCTATGGCAGATGGGCTATGGAAGAGGGGCTACGGCAGAGGGGCTATGACAGAGGGGCTATGACAGAGGGCTATGGCAGATGGGCTATGGCAGATGGGGCTATGGAAGAGGGCTATGGCAGAGGGGCTATGGCAGAGGGGCTATGGCAGAGGGCTATGGCAGAGGGGCTATGGCAGATGGGCTATGGAAGAGGGCTATGGCAGAGGGCTATGGCAGAGGGCTATGGCGAGGGGCTATGACAGAGGGGCTATGGCAGAGGGGCTATGGCAGATGGGTATGGAAGAGGGGCTATGCAGAGGGCTATGGCAGAGGGGCTATGCAGAGGCTATGAAGGGGCTATGACAGAGGGGCTATGACAGAGGCTATGGAAGAGGGCTATGACAGAGGGGCTATGCAGAGGGGCTATGGCAGAGGGGCTATGACAGAGGGCTATGGGAGAGGGGCTATGGCAGAGGCTATGGAAGAGGGGCTATGGCAGAGGGCTATGGCAGAGGGCTATGGCAGAGGGCTATGGAAGAGGGGCTATGACAGAGGGGCTATGACAGAGGGCTATGGAAGAGGGCTTATGGCAGATGGGCTATGGAAGAGGGGCTATGACAGAGGGGCTATGGCAGAGGGGCTACGACAGAGGGGCTACGACAGAGGGCTACGACAGAGGGGCTACGGCAGAGGGGCTAGCGACAGAGGGGCTACGACAGAGGGCTACGACAGAGGGGCTAGACAGAGGGGCTATGGCAGAGGGCTACGACAGAGGGGCTACGACAGAGGGGCTACGACAGAGGGGCTATGGCAGAGGGGCTATGGCAGAGGGGCTATGACAGAGGGGCTATGGAAGAGGGGCTATGGCAGAGGGCTATGGCAGAGGGCTATGACAGAGGGGCTATGGAAGAGGGGCTATGACAGAGGGGCTATGGAAGAGGGCTTTGGAAAGGGGCTATGTCAGAGGGCTATAGCAGAGGGCTACGCAAGGAGGGCTACGACAGAGGGGCTATGACAGAGGGGCTATGACAGAGGGGCTATGGCAGAGGGGCTATGGCAGAGGGGCTATGGCAGAGGGGCTATGGAAGAGGGCTATGACAGAGGGGCTATGGCAGAGGGGCTATGACAGAGGGGCTATGGAAAGAGGGGCTATGGCAGAGGGCTATTGGCAGAGGGGCTATGGCAGAGGGGCTATTGGACAGAGGGGCTATGGCAGAGGGGCTATCAGAGGGCTATGGAAGAGGGGCTATGCAGAGGGGCTAGGGCAGAGGGGCTATGGAAGAGGGGCAGAGGGCTATGGAAGAGGGCTATGGCAGAGGGGCTATGCAGAGGGGCTATGCAGAGGGGCGTATGGTGCAAGAGGGGCTATGGAAGAGGGGCTATGGAAGAGGGGCTATGGAAGAGGGGCTATGGCAGAGGGGCTATGGCAGAGGGGCTATGGGCAGAGGGGCTATGGCAGAGGGCTATGGAGAGGGCTATGAAGAGGGGCTATGCGAGGTACGAGGGGCTATGGCAGAGGGGCTATGGACAGAGGGGCTATGGCAGAGGGGCTATGGAGAGGGGCTATGGGCAGAAGGGGCTATGGAAGAGGGCTATGGCAGAGGGGCTATGCAGAGGCTATGGACCAGAGGGCTAATGGAAGAGGGGCTAGGCAGAGGGGCTATGGAAGAGGGGCTATGACAGAGGGGCTATGACAGAGGGGCTATGGCAGAGGGGCTATGACAGAGGGGCTATGACAGAGGGGCTATGACAGAGGGGCTATGGAAATATTAAAATAGTTATGTTTTGATTTAGAAGATGTCGTAAAACATCACTCAACATCCCATTGCATTGTGGAGGCATTTACATTTTTTTAAAGAATGTAGACACTGTTTACAGTACAAGAAAGCTTTCCATTATTGATAATAACCTCTGTAAATTCCAGGAGCCATGGCATTAAGAAGTCTCTTCCTTTATACCTTGAGCCTGCCCGTCCTGGTGCAGATGCCCAGCAGCAGAGCCTGTAGGACTGGATCGGGGTCAGAGTGTGAGAAAGCCCCCTTTGTGCCTGGCTACAACCTGGCAGGGGAGGGCTTCGACGTGGTCAGGATGCGTCGTAAAGGGGCCTATGTCATCAACGTCAAAGCCCACCTGTCTGACAACCACACATGTATTCTCTGTGAGAACCGCTTCCAGGACGGACAGGTCCAGAGGTTGCCTTCTGCCGTGCTGGACTGGCGTCCATTGAGCCGCTGCAGCAAGCAGCTATCCAGTGCCCTGCACCACTCGGTGGACTCCCTACTACGTAGCTCTAGCTCCCTCATCAACAACAACTGGGGTATGGACCTGAGGCTAGAGACTTATGGCAAGGCAGTGCTGGGGGGCAGCCGCTCCGAAATGGCCAAGTTTGCCAGATCCCAGCACAGTGTGGACAAGGCCACWTTTGCCACCCATGAGATCAGCTGTACATACTACAGGTAGGGAAGGGCTTTATTGTTGACAGCTGTTTTCTATAGACTAATCTACCTCACTGTCACTAAATAGATTAAATATCTATGCTAAGGTTAATCTGTGTCGTTCTATTTGCATGAATTATTACAACGCATATAATATCATTATGACAACTTACTGAATCACTAATCGTTGCAGTATACAGTATCGTCTATCCTGGTCCCAGATCTGTTAGTGCTGTATAGCAAACACCTATGGTGGGTGTCATGCCAAACATGACAATGACCATGGGAGTTGGCATGAGACAGCACAAGCAGATCTGGGACCAGGCTGAGTATTCTCAATGAAAAGGGGTTGATGTAGATCCACATGCCCCGTTGTTGATTTTCCAGTTACAGGCTGGCAGACCATCCGGACCTCAGCGCTGAATTTGCTAAACATCTCAAGAGACTGCCACAGGAGCTTGACAACAAGAGCAAATTGCTGTACCGGCGGATGATCGACACGTACGGCACTCATTACATCCGTCAGGTACAGCTGGGTGGTAGGGTGAGGCGCGTCACTGCCTTCCGCACCTGCCTGGCCACCCTGAAGGGCTTCTCAGAGTCCGAGATAAAGACCTGCTTAAATGTTGAGCTGAAAATGGCCTTAGGCTTCCTCCCAGCAAACGCGTCCTTCTCCAACAAATGTGACGACCTCCTTAAAGGGAACATGAGCATGGGCTTCTACCAGGGGTTTATGACCCACAAGATTGAGGTTCTAGGAGGGGAAAAGTATTTTCCAGATATCTTGTACCATCAGGACCCGTCCGAAGCATACCATAGCTGGATGAACAGCTTGCATGATAATCCAGATGTGGTCTCCTATGCTATATTCCCCCTGCACAACCTGGTTGATGATCCAGAGGTTAGTGCCAACCTGAGGAGCACGGTGACAGAGTACATTGACGAGAACAAGCTTCCTGTAGACCAGGGGGAATTCAAAACCTGCTCCCCGACCCCTAACCTGGATCACAACTGTTGTCCTCTACGGGCAGGCCGCGGGACTCTCAGGGTAATGGTCCACAGAGCCGCAGGTTTGAGAGCAGATACCTTCACAAAGACTGATGGCTATGTTAAAATATGGTACAATGGCATGTATGAGGAAACAGACACTGTCATGGATGATAATGATCCGGTATGGAATKCCACGTACAACTTTGGCTCAGTGGAGTTTGGTCATCAGCTGCTGTTTGAAGTGTGGGACAGAGATGTGATTTACAATGACATGGCAGGAAGATGTTTGGTCTTCCCTGAACGAGGAACTCATTCACACAGCTGTCAGCTGAAGAAAGGGGTTCTGCACTTCACTTACAGGTCTGAATGTGACGCCCACTTAACAGGCTACAGGTGTGGACGGTACTCTCCTAGTACATAAGGTTTTGGATTGAAAATACACCTGGGTCGTATTCATTAGTGCACACCGTAGCAAAACATTTTGCAACGGAGTGGGGGGGGGGGGAACACAAGCATTTCTTATTTGACAATAAGATTGTTGGTCAAAATGTTGACGTGTTCCAACCCTGGCCTGTATCAATAATTGGTGTTTATTTTAGAATAAGGCCGGGATTCAATATAAAGCGCATTTTGGAGTGTTGCCATTAAAGTCAATGATCCAGTTTCAGTTCACAGAGATCACRTTATCGGCAATAGCTGCAAATGTCCGCTAATTTGGAAATAATCTTAAATGTCAAGCGAGCTACAATGTGCTTCGGGGTTGAATCCCGGCCTTAGTCAGCCTTTCTTTATTCCTGTATCTATTATATACTTAGAAATACATACCAATAAAGTAGATGAACAAAAGTATTCACGTCTCAGGTTTTTATTCAGTAATGAACACAACAATTATTTATTGTTTGACCATCTCCAGGTGGTCTATCATTGTATCATCATCAATCTATCATTGTAAAATCAGTTACAACAAACACAAGCACTGTTCGTGCTCTAAATTCAGTTGCACCATCAGGATAAATCCATTTGATTTCAATCACTTTTTGACAGCACCCCTTTTGATTTGAACAAAACCTTCCATACGTATGTACCCATTGTAGAAGTGCTCAGAAAGTGACTCTTTGGAYCTGAATGAAAAAAACATTCAAGACATAAAGGAAAAGGTTGATATAATTTAAAGCTTCAAAACAGGGTTGTCAAACTGTTTTATAATTTGTTGAATTTTTTTTTTTTTTTTTTAAATGTCATTTTGTAGCCTTAAACGTCAATTAGGCCGATCTAAAACACGGTAGAATTCGCTTTTGTATCTTCATTTGTTTTTGTGTGTGAGGGGGGGTTTGYATAAAAAGGACACCAATAAGAAGGGACTTGCTTGGGCCAAGAAACATGAACAATGAACATTAGACTGGTGGAAATCTGTCCATTGGTCTGATGAGTCTTTRTAAGATGCAGAGTAGGTGAACAGATGATCTCTGCATGTGTGGTTCCCACCGTGAAGCATGGAGGAGAAGGTGTGATGGTGTGGGGGTGCTTTGCTGGTGACACTGTTTGTGATTTACTTAGAATTTAAGACACAGTTAACCAGCATAGCTACCACAGCATTCTGCAGCGATACATCATCCCGTCTAGTTTAAGCTTAGTAGGACTTGTTTGTTTTTCAACAGGACAATGACCCAACACACCTCCAGGCTGTGTAAGGACTATTTGACAAAGAAGGAGAGTGATGGAGTGCTGCATCAGATGACTTGGCCTTCACAATCACCCCGACCTCAACCCAATTGAGATGGTTTGGGATGAGTTGGACCGCAGAGTGAAAGAAAAGCAATCAATCAGCCAACAAGTGCTCAGCATATGTGGGAAGTCCTTCAAGACTTTTGGAAAAGCATTCCAGGTGAAGCTGGTTGAGAGAATGCCCAGAGTGTGCAAAGCTGTCATCAAGGCAAAGGTTGACTCCTTTGAAGAATCTCAAATATAAAATATATTTCCATTTGTTTAACACTTTTTGGGTTACTACATGATTCCATATGTGTTATTTCATAGTTGATGTCTTCACTATTTTTCTACAATGTAGAAAATAGTCAAAATAAGGGAAAACCCTTGAATGAGTAGGTGTGTCAAAACTTTTGACTGGTACTGTATATATTTATATAAAATATTTTGACCACCCTGTTTGTAAGCTTTTAAATTATATCAACCTCAACCGTTTCTGTTTTCCAGTGATGAAGACATGGATGTCTCATGGTATGGTAGGGTTTGCAAAATGGGTCAACTTTGAGCACCTCYATCTCCTGAATGTTTTGGTATTCAGGTCCCAAAAAACACTTTCTGACCACTTCTTCCATGGGCAAACATGCAAAGTTTTGATTAAATCAACATGGATTCTGTCAAAAGTGATTGAATTCATGTGGATTTACCAATCAACCAAATCCACAGATCTCTATAGTTGTACTTTGACTGGTCACGATGGACTCTAACAAATATTTTTTATAACTAATCCAAAATAGAACATAGCCTGTCGTTGTCACGTTCCTGACCTTATTTTTCCTTTGTTTAACTTTGTTTAGTTGGTCAGGACGTGAGCTGGGTGGGTAGTCTATGTTTTGTGTTTCTATGTTGGGGTTAATGTGTTGCCTGATATGGTTCTCAATTAGAGGCAGGTGTTTGACGTTTCCTCTGATTGAGAACCATATTAAGGTAGGGTGTTCTCACTGTTTGTTTGTGGGTGGTTGTCTCCTGTGTCTGTATATGTTACCACACGGGACTGTTTCGTTTTGTCGTTCGTGTATGTAGTCTGTTCCTGTTCGTGCGTTCTTCGTATATTGTAAGTTCTCAAGTCCAGGTCTGTCTATGTTGTTTTTGTATTTCTCAAGTGTTCTTAGTGTTTCGTCTTTGCTTTAATAAATATCATTATGTCTACGTACCTCGCTGCGTGTTGGTCCGATCCATGCTCCTCCTCATCTGAGGAGGAGAACGAATATGACAGCCGTTACAGTCGTTTTCAATGGGAGCAAATTAATCAGTGTGCAGAACAAGCAAGGAGGTGGGCAGAGCCAAGCAGGAGCTAGCGAGATCCTATTGGCACGTTCAAGCATGTAGTTTTCCCGTTAAGGAACGCCTAGTCTGTGAAGTGCGCATTTGCAATAGATAATTGCACTCCTTCTAAACAATGCAATTCTTTGAAACGTTGGCAAAAGGTAAAGTCTAAAAAAAAATGTAGCCGACTTTGTTTGTAACATATTATTGATTTTTTTATCCCCAATTTCATGGTATCCAATTGTTAGTAGTTACTGTCTTGTCTCATCGCTACAACTCCTGTACGKGCTCGGGAGAGACGAAGGTCAAGAGGTCTCCGAAACACAACCTAACCAAGCCGCACTGCTTCTTAACACGGCGCGCATCCAACCCGGATGCCAGCCGCACCAATGTCTAGTGGCCTGGTCAGCGCTCACTGCACCCAGGCCCGCCACAGGAGTCGCTAGTGTGCGATGAGACAAGGATATCTCTACCGGCCAAACCCTCCCTAACCCAGACGACGCTAGGCCAATTGTGCGTCGCCCCATGGACCTCCCGATCGCGGCCGGCTGTGACAGAGCCAGGGCGCGAACCCAGAGTCTCTGGTGGCACAGCTAGAACTGCGATGCAGTGCCTTAGACCACTGCGCCACCCGGGAGGCCAGGTTTGTAACATATTTTTGTTTTGGGAACAGAAAACTGTACTGAGATCTAATGTTTCATCGATGACAAAATGTGCAGAATGTCTGGGTGGAAATGCCAACCAGATGTTTTGGATTTATACATCCGGTTGAACATCTGGCTCATTGTTYTAGCTGTGCTACTAGTCCATTTCACCCATCTCATGTTCAAAGGTATAATTTTAACTCTTTCATTTCAGCTCTCATTTGCTGGCAAAGTAAAAAAAATATTATATATTATATGAGTCTTTCACAAGATCACAATCTTTCACAATGAACAAGTAATTCACAATAATACTCAAATTAGGCATAGTAATCGAGACATTAGTCTTTCGGTGTCAAATACTTAAGTAGGCATAGCAATAAACTCAACGTTTATTTGTTCTGTAGATACAGGACAGTTTACATAGCACAACTAAATAGTAGCCATACATTCAGTAATGGMAWWGTARTGGAATACAAGGAATACTTGTACAGTGGTGCAATAGAGGCAGCAGTGGTGTGGGTGTAGAAATGTGCAAAGAGTCATCCTGTGACAAGAACGTGGACAGAATAGATACTTCATTGTCCATTGATCAGAACGGAAATGTGAATTCGGCTTTTCCCAATACCCTGCAGTGCAGCACCCCTGGGTGGAGAACAATTGTGGGGGGGTTAAGTGCCTTGCTCAAGGGTACAATGGCAGGAGATGGTACATGGGAGAGTTCCAGCTGCCAGTTTAGTTCCACACCCATTTTTGTGTCGCCCTAGGTTTGAATCATTGTAGTCATGGCAGCAGACCTATTCATTACTCCTGTAAGAGTCCCAGAGCAGTGCTTCCTGATCCTGGTCCTCCTAGGGACCCAAAGGGGTGCACATTTTWGTTTTTGCCTTAGCACTACACATCTGAATCAAATCATCACAGCTTGATACATTGATCACTTGAWTCAGCTGTGTAGTGTTATGACAAACATAAGAATGTGCACCCCTTTGGATCCCCAGGACCAGAATTGAGAAACAGAGGCTGGAGTGGACCGGAACTGGCCGGTGGAAGGCTGCTGGTCACTGATCACATGTACCATCTCTTGACACTGTGCCCTTGAGCAAGGCACCTAACCCTCCAAAAATGGTTCTCCATCCAGGGGATCTGCACTGCTGCTGACCCTGTGTCAACTTTTGTGTATTTCTTGGTGTTGGGAAAGGGAGAGGACACATTTTCCTTCCAACCAATGGATTGTAAAGTGGTATTAAAATCCTCTTTGAAGTCATCTASATCTCTACCCAGCGTATTGTCCATCTAGAGGGATAGACAGCGCTGAGAACGTAAGCTGGCTCCCCATGTAGTCCACTCCAGGAACAAATATGTCTACCATCAAAAAAATAAAAAATATAACGAGAACAAATTAGATTCCCCTGTACAGGCATTTGTTGAAATATATCAGCACAATGTTGGTGGGACACATTTCACTTTGTTTATTACCCACAAACCCCCAAGATGAATATAACGTGCTAGCCTAGGTAGCCGATAGTGCATGAGTGGCTAATGAATTGCCAAATCGTCCTCTAAGTTAATCGACCTCATGCATGCCACTTTCCCCCCCAGATTTCAGTCTTAAATAGCTCGTAAATGAGATCGACATTTCAATAAAAAAAGGTGTGGATTGTTCTACGAATATCCAATGTATACCATGGCATTGTTGAATATTAGTTTCTGATTGGCTTGAAGGACATTCTAGAGGGAGCATTATTTCCCTATAATGCATGGTATAATTCAATGGCTATGAAGTTCATTCTTGGTCCGTGTATGTTTTGTTATTTTGATTTCCGAATCAAAACAGAGAATTGAAAAACAGCTTGTTTTATTTTTTAATAGTGTCAAAATTGGACATGGAAATAATGGACAACAAATATCAATGAAATGTATTACATTTGAGAATTTTTTTTTCTTTTTCGTTCATACCCGGAAGTACACACCCCCTCATAGGATATTCAGAGGTTTAGGGGGGGTTGTCTACAGCCTAGGTTGGCAACACAAAGGATTAGACTGTGGGAGTGTGACAGGAAGATAAAATACTCATGTTAGCTAAGATGAAGAACTTATTATGAAGTTAGCATGCCAATAGAACAAACTCAACCTGAACAAAGTTGGCTTGTAATAGCTGGCTAGTTAGTACTAACTGGCTATTGACTCACTAGCCTACCTGGTTACTGGCAATAGTCATGCTAGCTAGTAGTACCCTTACAAAGAAGATTGCAGTTTTGAAACTGCAGTTGACTGTGGTATGTTGAATGCAGTGATTGCAGAATAACTGCAGTTATACTGCACTCAAACTACCGTTACACTGCAAGTACTGCAGTAAAAAAAAAGTGTTATTTTGTATGCAGTATTTGCTGCATACTGTAGTTATACTGCACTCTTTTTTTCGTAAAGGTAGCTAGTGGAAATAAGTTAGTCCTTCAACCTGCTACAAGATGATGCTGCCCAGCCAGAGCTACCTGCTGCAGAAAGGTCAGATTTCTCCATTACTTTCTCTAGCTAACTTAGGTAGCTCTTTTGTCGGCTGATGGTGTTTATTGACTGTGAAATAACAAACAGCAGTTACCGTACATGGTTACCTATCTGTCACTTTGCATAGCTAAATTAGCTATTGCTTACACATACAACAATATCCAATTAAGATATAGACAGTGCTGATGTATGTGTGAGTTGTGATTGTTCCCTCAGGAGAAAAGCACAGTATGGCATCTGAGCAGATCATCATCAACTTCATGTAGTCACATCAGCCAAGTCAAATAAGCTTTTGAATTGGTATGGGTATACTTCACCAACATCCTGATCAATGAAAAGCAAAAGTTGGCAAATATTACACAAATATTACTGTGAAAATTGCCCTGCTTCTCTGAATGTATATAGTTGTAGAATTTTTATTTGATCACACTGTTACAGGAAATTTCCTGTACAGCAGGAAATGCAAACTTGTAGATGTATTCTAGGTTTTAAAAGGCTTCTAAAGTTTTGTAATTTCCACGTTAAAATGTCAGTTGATTTTCCCTTAACTAAAATTAATGAATCAATTAATTATACTGAAAGAAAATATAAACACAACATGCAACAATTATAATGGTTTTACTGAGTTACTGTTCATATAAGGAAATCAGTCAATTGAAAATGAATGAATTAGGCCCTAATCTCTGGATTTCACATGACTGGGCAGGGGCGCAGCCACGGATGGACCTGGGAAGGTATACTTGGGAGCCAGCACTTGGGAGCCATGCACTTCTGCAGGCCCTTCTGGGGCCCCTGTATTGAGGATCAGTGTAGTGGAGGTGTTGTTTCCTACCTTCACCACCTGGGGGCAGCCCATCAGGAAGTCCAGGAAACAGTTGCACGGGGGGCGTTCAGACCCAGGGCCTCAAACTTAATGATGCACTTGGAGGGTACTATGGTGTTGAAGTCAATAAACAGTATTCTCACATGGGTATTCCTCTTGTACAGATGGAATAGGGCAGTGTGCAGTGTGATGGCGATTGCTTTGTGTGTGGATCTATTGGGGGCGGTATGCAACTTGAAGTGGGTCTAGGGTGTCACGTAAGGTGGAGGTGACATGATCCTTAACTAGCCTCCCAAAGCACTTCATGATGACAGAAGTGAGTGCTACAGGGAGATAGTCATTTAGTTCAGTTACCTTTGCTTTCTTGGTTACAGGGACAATGGTGGACATCTTGAAGTAAGTGGGAACAGCAGACTGGGATAGGGAGAGATTGAATATGTTCGTAAACACTCCAGCCAGCTGGTCTGCACATGCTCTGAGGACGTGGCTAGGGATGCCGTCTGGGCCGGCAGCCTTGCGATGGTTAACGCGCTTAAATGCCTTACTCACATCAGCCAAGGAGAACAAGAGCCCACAGTCCTTGGGAGCGGGCCGCGTCAGTAGCACTGTGTTATCCTCAAAGCGGGCGAAGAAGGTATTTAGCTTGTCCGGGAGTAAGACGTCGGTGTCCATGGCTGGTTTTCCCTTCATAATCCGTGATTGTCTGTAGACCCTGCCACATACGTTTCGTGTCTGAGCCGTTGAATTGCGACTCAACTTTGTCTCTGTACTGACGTTTTGCCTGTTTGATTGCCTTACGGTGGGAATAACTACACTGTTTGTATTCAACCATATTACCAGTCACCTTTCCGTGGTTAAATGCAGTGGTTCGCGCTTTCAGTTTTGCGAAAATTCTGCCATCTATCCACGGTTTTTGATTTGTCTAGGTTTTAATAGTCACAGTGGGAAACAACATCCCCTATACACTTCCTGATGAACTCAGTCACCGTGTCCGTGTATACGTCAATGTTATTCTCAGAGGCAACCTGGAACATATCCCAGTCCTTGAGATCAAAACAAACTTGAAGCATGGATTCCGATTGTCAGACCAGCGTTGAATATACCTTAGCACGGGTACTTCCTGTTTGAGTTTCTGACAATAGGAAGGGAGGAGCAGGCTGGAGTCGTGATCTGATTTGCCGAAGGGAGGGCCTTGTAGCCATCCTGGAAGGGGGAGTAACAATGGTCGAGTTTAATGCGCAAGTACTACAGGCAATGTGTTGATAGAACTTCGGTAGCTTTTTCCCTATTTGTTTTGTTAAAATCCCCAGCTACAATAAATGCAGCCTCAGGATATGTGGTTTGAAGTTTGCACAAAGTTCAATGTAGTTCCTTGAGGGCCGTCGTGGTATCGGCTTCAGGGGTAATATACACGGCTGTGACTATAACCGAAGATAATTCTCTTGGGAGGTAATATGGTCGGCAATTGATTGTGAGATATTCTAGGTCGGGTGAAGAAAATCAGAGTTCTTTATTCCTGTCTGTACGATGTACCAAGAACCCAGCTGGCTGTATGGCCGGGGACAGTATAGCCGGAGAGAGCCTTGATTCCGTGAAACAGATTATGTTACAGTCCCTGATGTCTCTCCGGAAGGAGATCCTCGCCCTGAGCTCGTCTACTTTATTGGCCAGGGACTGAACATTAGTGAGTAATATACTCTGAAGTGGTGGATGGTGTGCACGCCTCCTGAGTCATACTAAAGGTCCACTCTGAATACCTCTTCTCCGCCGGTTACGTCTTGGGGCAGCCTCTGTCATAAATTCAATTGTCCTCAGGATCCAATTAGGGAAAGTTGTATTTCTGGTCGTAATGCTTGTGAGTTCCCACCGCTTTGATATCCAAAAGTTATTTATGGTATGTAATAACATAAAAAACGTTCTGGGCTAATAATGTAAGAAATATCACACAAAAAAAAAACGAAATACTGCAAAGTTGCTTAGGAGCTAGAATCAGAGCTGCTATGTCTGTCGGCACCATCTTCATTCATTTGCAAGCCAACTTTGTTCAGTTGTAGTTGAGTTTGTTCTATTGGCATGCTACCTTAATGATAAGTTCAGCATTTTAGCTAACATTAGTATTTGTATCTTCCTGTCACACTCACATAGTCTAATCCATTGTTTTTGCTGCCAACCTAGGCTTTTAATACACCTCCTAAACTCATGAATATTCTATGAGGGGGTGTGTACTTCAGGATATGAACAAAGCAAAAAACGAGAATCAAAACATTTAATAAATTGTGTTATTTGTTTTATGTTATTCCATGTCCAATTTTGACACAATAAATGAGAAAACAAGTCGATTTAAGAGTTTTGTTTTTCAAATGCAGAAAAACGAAAACGAGTCGTTTTTTTCGAAGTCGCCTTATTCATACACATATGGGTCACCAGGTCTCAGTTCAGGGGTGGATCACTTATCCTCACTCAAAATTGCACTGGATTTCAAATTGCATTCCAACTCAGCAGGAACAATGACAATGCCATCCTACAAGCTCACCTATTTCAACATGCGAGGTAGAGCAGAGCTGCCTCGGTATATCTTTGCCTATGCTGGAATAGCCTTCGAGGATCGGCGGGTAGAGTGGAGAGACTGGCCATCGATTAAGAAGAGTGAGTAATGTTTTAGTAACCAGACCACTTCAACAACATTGACAGACAATTAACTACTGAGCAGTTATGAGCTAATAGAGGGACTATAAGAAAAAATCGGTATGCGACTGTATGGACTTGATGATCCCAACCCCTATTTACCCTGGTATGGCCTCCATTTCCAGTGTTGTAGGTACCAACTCGGGGGGGGAAAGTTTGAATCAACGTGAAAGTCACCAACGTAAGGGAATTTAGTATTTTCACCCAACTTTTAACTTAAATGCAATAGCATGGTGAAATATTTGTTGAATTCACGTTAGATTACAACTCAACCAAATGTACATCAAAACTAAACGTTGAACTGACGTCTGTGTCCAGTGAGACTCGGTCTCAATCTCGTTGTCGGATACATTTTTACTCGGTCAGTACGTTTCCATCCAGTTTTCATGAGAGTGAAGTCATATCGTATATATAAAAAAAATCAAGACAGCAGTGATRGAAACAGGAAGTTTCTGTACAATTTTATAATTTTCCTACGGATAATTTGTTCATTAGACATGGTGGGATCTTTTTTGTGTTAGTACAATGTAATATGCGAGAAATAGCGTTGGGAACGCTTTTTTTTGCGCGAATAATGATATAATAACCATCATATCAAAGCAAACAATATATGGTGTGTGGTCGTACCACTAATTTACGACTCCGGAAACGATGTAGTTTATTAGGCTACAGATTAAGTACATTATGATGAATTTGACAGGGTGTTGAAAGTGCACGCTATGACCCTGATGCTGCTTTCCAATAAATATCGAGGGTCTTATTCTGGTGACATGATGGTCGATGCTTGACTGCCGTTTGACAAATACAAATATTCTCGCTCTTATCCATAATCTCATGTCGACTACCCTACCTGCACTGTATCTGCGAGCTGTTGGCTAGAGCGCATGTGCATAGACCAGAGTCGGCATATTTGGTATTTAACGCAACCTTTTTGGAGGGACAGAACTATCCGTAGAGTTGAAAATGCGATGGAAACACATTGAACTTTAGATTTGTATTCGGTAGAAATCAGTTTGGTGGAAACACACCACTGGAGTGAAAATTTGCTTATTTTCTTTATGCTGATTTTAGGATATTCGCATGAAAATATGTCGTCAATTGGATGGAAACCTAGATACTGAAGACTCCTAATTTCTTCCAGAGACCTGCCCAGTAAAAAACCTCATTATCAGCTCCCATTCAGCCAGTACATAAAACCGTTAGTCAGTCAAAATATCCTCACCCCTTAAATTACGAAAAAATATTGCAGTATGTGGCAAATACTGCGTCCAAAATAATGTATTTGTACTGCAGTAATTGCAGTGTAACTGCAATTAGAATGCAGTAAAGCTTCAGATCAACTGCAGTAATTCTGCAATTACTGCATCCAAAATACCAGTCTACTGCAGTTTCAAAACTGCAATCTTTTTTTGTAAGGGTTTTATGACACAATATCTCATCGCCTATTGAAACCTGGACTTACTTTACTCATAGCATTACTGCACTTGGGAAATAGTTTGAAAGTTGCACACTCACTATTACTAAGGGGGAAGTTGTAACATGTTTGGTCTTTTTATCTATTATACACCTGTTTGGGTCAGTGAGCATTTGTAAAGTGACACTATTTGTCCCCAGCATGCACTTTTTTCACCATTCTGAATGCATAAAGAATCCATATGTTCTTTTGAAATATGAACACAGAAATACTGGACATTTTTACCTCTTATGGTGGCAATTTGACAAAATTACAATCATGGTCTTGAATTGGACTCACATTCTTCTGGTCTTGACTCGGTCTCGGTCCCCTTGCCCCCCTCACGGTCTTGGTTTTGACTCCGATTCGATTTGCCCCGCTCTTGAATCGGTCTCACTTTAGGTGGTCTCAAACACAACACTGATATTTTCTATCTTCTGGTTAGAAGTGTTGATGATGAACAAGAGCATACTCATTAACACTCTCTCAGCCTTTCCATTAGGAAAGCTCCCAGTGTTGGAGGTGAATGGACTCCCTCTGACCCARAGTCTGGCCATTGCACGGTTCCTGGCAAAGGAAGCAGGTAATAGTAATATAGACTAATACATTTAAATTGTAAAGTGCTTTTCATTAGTGTTCTCAAAGCTCTACAWAGGCAAAAATACAATAAAAACATTTTGAATCAAGACAGGAAATAGCAATAATAGGCTAGGTGCTAAAAGGATTAGGACTACAAGAAAGTCTGTAGAAATGTGTTTCATGGCGTGTTTTTAAAAGTTCAGATTGATGCAGTGACTCTGATGGCCAGGGGCAAGGGAGCAGAAGGCTCGGTCCTCCATAGTGACGGAGATGTGTCTTATATTATAATCCTATATTTGAACGGTAGCCAACTACTGTATGCTAGTAATGACTAGTATTCCCCAACATGCACAGCTCAGATCTTAAAGGCCCCCTACTGCACATTTTTATCTCAATATCAAATAATTTCTGGTTAACAATCGAGTACCTTACTGCGATTGTTTTCAATAAAAATTGTAAAAAATAAAAATAGCTTCTTAGCAAGAGCAATTTCTCAAGCAATAATTTAGCTTGGACTGGTCTGAGTGGGGAGGGGAAAACTAGCTGTTATTGGCAGAGAGGTTTGGAACTCTTTATTATTGGTCTATTAAATAATTTACCACCTGGGGATGTCTCCATGCAGGCCAAAACTCCATCCCCCCAAAACAGGCTGAAATGTCAGGCAGTCTTTTCAAACAGCTCTTGAACTAAAAGGGCATTATCATTTTCACAGTATTGTTGCAGCCTCATAGTGTGGAAATATATATATATATATATATATATATATATATATATATACACAACATAGGAAACTGCACTGGATCTTTTAACAATATATTTAATAAGCTTGTTATGGTGAAACAACAGGTCAAGTAGCAAGAAGAAGAGGATATTCCAGAGCATTCTGTTCTCCTCTTGCATTTAATTAAATGAAAAGGCAAGAGAGGAACATAAAAACGCTTTGGAACTCGGTAGCCACTGTGCTTTAGTAACAACTGTGTTCACTCCCTTCCTGGGGCAACTATTTTATTCCCAGGGCTTGTGGGTAACAGCAGACTAGCCGAGGCCCAGGCAGACGCTCTGGTAGACACCCTCAACGACTTCACCCTCTTAATCCCATGGAGAGAGGACAACCCACAGATCAAAGTAAGAAAGGCACAGACACCCAATCCCAAATGGACACTTACAGTGCATTCGGAAAGTATTCAGACCCTGTGACCTTTTCCACATTTGTTACGTTACAGCCTTATTCTAAAATTGATTAAATCGTTTTTTCCCCTTACACACAATACCCCATAATGACAAAGAAAAAAACTGGTTTGTATACATTTTTTCTAATTTATAAAACTAGAAATATCACACTTACATAACTATTCAGACCCTTTACTCAGTACTTTGTTGAAGCACCTTTGGCAGCGATTACAGCCTCGAGTCTTATTGGGTATGACGCTACAAGCTTGGSACACCTGTATTTGGGGAGTTTCTCCCATTCTTCTCTGCAGATCCTCTCAAGCTCTGTCAGGTTGGATGGGGAGCATCGTTACACAGCTATTTTCAAGTCTCTCCAGAAATGTTAGATCGGGTTCAAGTCCAGGCTCTGACTGGGCCATTCAAGGACATTGAGACTTGTCCCGAAGCCACTCCTGCATTGTCTTGGCTGTGTGCTTAGGGTTGTTGTCCTGTTGGAAGGTGAACCTTCGCCGCAGTCTGAGGTCCTGAGCACTCTGGAGCAGGTTTTCATCAAGGATCTCTCTGTACTTTGCTCCGTTCATCTTTCCCTTGATCCTGACTAGTCTCCCAGTCCCTGCCGCTAAAMAACATTCCCACAGCATGATGCTGCCACCACCATGCTTCACCGTAGGGATGGTGCCAGGTTTCCTTCAGATGTGACTCTTGGCATTCAGGCCAGAGTTCAATCTTGGTTTCATCAGACCGGAGAATCTTGTTTCTCATGGTCTGAGAGTCCTTTAGGTGCCTTTTGGCAAACTCCAAGCGGGCTGTCAGGTGCCTTTTACTGAGGAGTGGCTTCCGTCTGGCCACTCTACCATAAAGGACTGATTGGTGGAGTGCTGCAGAGATGGTTGTCCTTCTGGAAGGTTCTTCCATCTCCACAGAGGAACTCTGGAGCTCTGTYAGAATGACCATCGGGTTCTTGGTCACCTCCCTGACCGGGCGGCCAGCTCGAGGAAGAGTCTTGGTGGTTCCAAACTCCTTTCATTTAAGAATGATGGAGGCCATTGTGTTCTTTGGGACCTTCAATGCTGCAGAAATGTCTTGGTACCCTTCCCCAGATCTGTGTCTCAATACAATCCTGTCTTGGAGCTCTACGGACAATTCCTTCAACCTCATAGCTTGGTTTTTGCTCTGACATGCACTGTCAACTGTGGGAGCTTATATAGACATGAGTGTGCCTTTCCAAATCATGTCCAATCAATTGAATTYACCACAGGTGGACWCCAATCAAGTTGTAGAAACATCAAGGATGATCAATGTTAACAGGATRCACCTGAGCTCAATTTCAAGTCTCATAGCAAAGGGTCTGAATACTTACGTAAATAAGGTATTTTATTTTTATATAAATGTGCAAAAATGTATAAATGTTTTTTGCTTTGTCAATATGGGGTATTGTGTGTAGATTGAGGAAAATGTTCTATTTAATCCATTTAAAAATAAGTCTAATGTAACAAAATGTGGAAAAAGGGAACAATATGCCCTATGCAGTTATGAAGATCTGAGAGGATTTGATATGTGAAAACCTCCATCTAGTGCTAGCTTATCAGAGGGCAAGGTAGAGCTATTAGCGAATTCTCCCAGATCTCAACAAGTGCATAGGSTCTAGTGGTCCATTTAGGACCAGAGGTGTGTTCATGAAGTGTTTGACAATGCCTTGACAATCATTCATAACATAATCTGTGTCTAGGACACTGTACACTTACGACCACTCCTCGAATAAATAGCATTCTCAATGGAGAATCTCCATTTGCTTTTTTTCCAGGACAGACGTTGTTTTTGTCAGGGAAACCCATCCCAAGAAGTCAAGTCATTAATAGTGACTTTAGTTGAAACCACAGTGGGGCTCAGCCTCTGCAGGATTCACAGTGCTCATCTGAGTGAGAACCCTGCTTTGTTCTGCAGACACAGAAGATTGACATGCTTTTCCAAAGCCACGCCCCCAAGTTACTGGACCATCTCCAGTGTCATCTGGGAGACAGGGAGTGGTTAGTGGGTGATTCGGTAAGTTGAAAGGAGGGGGGGGGGGCTCTCCACTGTAATTCAGTCCCATAATTTTGGCCAATGACATCGGTTTGTTAACATGACTCATGAGACATCTAAATAGTGTGAGGAGCTATAGGATGACGGGCTCATTGTAAATAGTGTGAGGAGCTATAGGATGACGGGCTCATTGTAACGCCATCAATGGAACAGTTATTCCCATGTGTTGGATGTTTGGTACCATTCCATAGATTCCATTCCAGCCATTACAATGAACCTGTCCTCCTAAAGTTTGGACACACCTACTCATTCAAGGGTTTTTCTTTATTTTACTATTGTCTACATTGTAGAATAATAGTGATGACATCAAAACTATGAAAAACACTCATGGAATCATGTAGTAAACAAAAAAAAAAAGCGTTTAATAAATCTAAATATATTTGACATTCTTCAAAGTAGCCACCCTTTGCCATGATGACAGCTTTGCACACTCTTGGCAAGAACAGCTAAAATAAGCAAAGAGAAACAACAGCCCATCATGACTTTAAGACATGAAGGTCAGTCAATCCAAAAAATGTCAAGAACTTTGAAATGTAAAAAAAAATACAAATAACCTGGAATGAGTAAGTGTCCAGACTTTTGACTGGTACTTTATACTCAACAGTGGATGTTAAGATGTGTCTGTTATGATATATCTATATCTATCGAGAGAGAGAGTTGAAGTCGGAAGTTTACATACACCTAGGTTGGAGTCATTAACTTGTTTTTCAACCACTCCACAAATTTCTTGTTAAAGTAKAGTTTTGGCAAGTCGGTTAGGACATCTACTTTGTGCATGACACAAGTAATTTTACCAACAATTGTTCAGACAGATTATTTCACTGTATCACAATTTCAGTTGGTCAGAAGTTTACATACACTAAGTTGACTGTGCCTTTAAACAGCTTGGAAAATTACAGAAAATGATATCATGGCTTTAGAAACTTCTGATTGGCTAATTGACATCATTTGAGTCAATTGGAGGTGTACATGTGGATGTATTTCAAGGCCTACCTTCAAACTCAGTGCCTCTTTGCTTGACATCATGGGAAAATCAAAAGAAAATCAGCCAAGACCTCAAAAACAATTGTAGACTTCCACAAGTCTGGTTCATCCTTGGGAGCAATTTCCAAATGCCTGAAGGTACCCAYGTTCATCTGTACAAACAGTACGCAAGTATAAACACCATGGGACCACGCAGCCGTCATACCGCCCAGGAAGGAGACACGTTCTGTCTCCTAGAGATGAACGTACTTTTGTGCGAAAAGTGGAAATCATTCCCAGAACAGCAGCAAAGGACCTTGTGAAGATGCTGGATTAAACAGGTACAAAAGTATTTATATCCACAGTAAAATGAGTCCTATATCGACATAATCTGAAAGGCCGCTCAGCAAGGAAAAAGCTACTGCTCCAAAACCGCCATTAAAAAAGCCAGACTAGGGTTTGCAACTGCACATGAGGACAAAGATCGTACTTTTTGGAGAAATGTCCAATGGTCTGATGAAACAAAAATATAACGTAAAAAATATATTAACATTTTTATTTTATTTTAGCCCCTTTTTTTCTCCCCAATTTAGTGGTATCCAATTGGTAGTAGTTAGTCTTGTCTCATCGCTGCAACTCCCGTACGGACTCGGGAGAGGCGAAGGTCGAGAGCCATGCGTCCTCCCAAACACAACCCAACCGCACTGCTTCTTGACACAGTGCACATCCAACCTGAAAGTCAGCCGCACCAATGTGTCAGAGGAAACACCGTATACCTGGTGACCTGGTCAGCGTGCACTGCACCCGGCCCGCCACAGGAGTCGCTAGTGCGCGAGGAGACAAGGATATCCCTGCCTACTTCCCTAACCCGGACAACGCTGGGCCAAATGTGCGCCGTCCCATGGGCCTCCCGGTCGCAGCCGGCTGCGACAGAGCCTGGGCTCGAACCCAGAATCTCTGGTGGCACAGCTAGCACTGCGATGCAGTGCCTTAGACCACTGCGCCACCCGGGAGGCGCTAAAAATAGAACTGTTTGGCCATAATGTACGTATGTGTAAACATGTATACGSAGGGCCCAGCTGTAAAAGAGACCTTGGTCTCAGTCTGTGTTCCTTGTTGAAATAAAGATATGATAATAATGACCATCGTCATGTTTGGAGGAAAAAGAGGGAGGCTTGCAAGCCAAAGAACACCATCCCAACCGTGAAGCACGGGGGTGGCAGCATCGTGTTGTGGGGGTGCTTTGCTGCAGGGGGACTGGTGCACTTCACAAAATAGATGGCATCATGATGGAAATGATGTGGATATATTGAAGCAACATCTCAAGACATCAGTCAGGAAGTTAAAGCTTGGTCGCAAATGAGTCTTCAAAATGGACAATGACCCCAAGCATACTTCCAAAGTTGTGGCAAAATGGCTTAAGGACAACAAAGTCAAGGTATTGGAGTGGCCATCACAAAGCCCTGACCTCAGTCCCATAGAACATTTGTGGGCAGAACTGRAAAARKYKKKKSSRRSMRAGRSSTACAAACCTGACTCAGTTACACCAGCKYTGTCAGGAGKAATRGGMCAAAATTCACCCAACTTATTGTGGGAAGCTTGTGGAAGGCTACCTGAAACATTTGACCCAAGTTAAACAATTTAAAGGMAATGCTACCAAATACTAATTGAGTATTTGTAAACTTCTGACCCACTGGGAATGTGATGAAAGAAATAAAAGCTGAAATAAATCACTCTGCTATTATTCTGACATTTCACATTCTTAATATAAAGTGGTGATCCTAACTGACCTAAGACAGGGAATTACATGCTCCTGCAAAACTTGACCAACTGTGGCATTGTGTTGTGACAAAACTGKGCCTTTTATTGCCCCCAGCACAAGGTGCACCTGTGTATTGATGCTGTTAACTCAGCTTCTTGATATGCCACACCTGTCAGGTGAATGGATTATCTTGGCAAAGGAGAAATACTAACAGGGATGTCAACAAATGTGCACAAAATTTGAGAATAAGCATTTTGTGTGTATKGAACATTTTTAGGATGTATTTCAGCTCATGAAACATGGGACCAACACTTTACATGTTGCGTTTATTGGTGTGGAGTTTAGTTACGGGATTACCTCGCATACCTTCAAAAATATTCAGCAATAATTTGAAAATCCGTTTCCATATAGACGAAATAAAAGAATCCACCTGTCGAACAGATAAAAATGTAGATCTTTAGAAAATGTCTCATATCGGCAGTCACAATAGTTTTTTTTTGTTGCGAGATTGCTTTTATAGAATAAACCTGSGTCAATGGAAACCTGCCAATTGTCCTGTTTGAGTTGACAGGGTAGCACACAGATCTGGGACCAAGCCATGTCAGTTTCTCCAACTGCCTCGCTCAATGTGGCCACCATAGTCTGACATACCTTATTCTGTTTGGTTCAGGAGACCTGGGCTGATCTCTACTGCCATGTGTGCTTCACTACCTTCAGTGTGCTGAGACCGGGCTTTGCTGATCACCATCCTGCCCTGTGTGGCTTGACTGACCGGGTGGAGGCCATCCCGAACATCGCTAAGTGGATTCAGAGCAGACCTACAACAGAGTTCTAAAACCTGGGCCCAGTTCAGTAGGGACAAAGCAGGATACATGTTCTGAAGCTTAGAATTGGTCCAATAATTCTWATTTAAATGTTTCAGTTTCAAATGTGTTTGCATTTCCGTTCAGTAACCACAACTTACCCTGCAATGAGGAATGTGTATGCAGAAAGTACTGATGTGAGGCACATTACTGTAGAAGTATAGCCAGACATGACAAAATGAAGATGGCAAATGTACTTTTAAAATAAACCATTGAAACAAAAGAAAATAAATATTAAAATCTTTATTTAATGTTTCGACAAACCCTGTTGATGTCGCAACAGGGACATACAAACGGCCAAGTAACAGCTTTGACATGGGTTTTACAGTACGACATGGGTTTTACGGTACAACCATAGCAAAATATTTTTGCAACAAAAACAAGCATTTCTTAAATGGACAAGTTCAGGTTAGTCCTTCCCCGTTTAGGCCCTTTTGCTTYCTAATATATACACCCCTAGTTCTGCAGAGTGGCCAATGGCCTCAACGCCACTGTCAACAGGGGCAAACAACCCATTCAAGACATTCATATCATCTCTATTCCAGACTGTTGGAAGTGCACAGCTGTGACTCCGTCATATGTCTCATGGGTAGTGTGAGCAGGGAGACCCACAAAGTTCCAGGAGGAGGATTCAAGTATCCGTGGCAAGTTTCAGTCAATCAGTGGCACCTGGGGTGTGATGCTCCAGGCTGGATCCCAGATCCTCACAGGCCCAGTGATGCTTTGAGCAGAGAGGCCATGTCCTCGGGTATGGTGCCCTCGTCACCTGGGTACGGACACAAAACGATTAAGTGATGATTCCATTTCTCAACATGTGATACTGATTTATTACATAAAGAAAAGAGACCATGGACACTTTGGACTTCCGGGTCGAGTGTGTGGGAGTGAGTGTGTCGAGTGTGTGGGAGTGAGTGTGTCAAGCGCGCGTCTATGTGTGCTGGTCGTTACCCTCTTCGGCAGCAGTCATGTCCTGCTCCAGTTTGAGTTTCTTCTGACCCAGCTGCAGCATGCAGCCCTCTATGGTGTCCTTATGGATCAGCTTGATCACCTGGACTGTCCTGTAGGAGGACATGGACAGACATTGACCACCAGTCATTCATCACAAGAGTATTGTAGTATTGTCTCATAACTTGCCAGGTGTTTGTGTGACCATATGGTAACTCTTATCGTCACTACTTCTAGAGACTTGTCTCTAAGCAAGCCATCTCTCACTACTGACCCTAACCCCATAATGTAGCCCAGCCCTCTCCGTCCGTCCGTCCGCATTATGTGGTTAGGGTCAGTAGGGGTCTGTCTCACCTGTCTCTCCCTGTCTGTCTCACCTGGTCTTGTCCATTTCTGTCTGTCTCACCTGACCCAGGCTCCGGTTCGTGTCTCTCACCTGGTCTGCCCTAGTCTGTGGCAACGGTCCTCAGCCTGTTTGTCGTTGTAAGGGTTGTAGTCGATGTCATGCATGATGACCACGTTGGCCGAGGTCAGGTTGATACCCAGGCCGCCCGCATGCGTCGACAGCAGGAACACAAAGATTTCCGGGTCCGTGTTGTAGTCGTCAATCAGCACGATCCTGCACCAAACACAGGTGGGTCCGGGGAGAACAACGGCTTTCTGCTTTTTCTGTACCGGCGCTACATACACTACTACAACACTAACATCGGTCTCTGAATATTGGCCACTGCCAGTTAAARAGCTTTTTGTGATGAATTACCTTGGCTCCAGTTACACTCTCTGCCAAAAGACTACATACAATGTTGGACGGAAGCCATTGAGTTGAACACAACTGAAGCTCACCTTTCTGCTATGGGCGTGGAGCCGTCCAGTCGGATGTAGCGGTGGCCCAGGTGTTGGAGCAGAATCTCTACGATGTCCATCATCATGGTGAACTGACTGAAGAGCACTACCCGGTCTCCCTGCAGAGACGYACGTTTAAGTCTTTGAAAAGCGCTATAGAAATCTCATGTATTATTGTTATTAGAGCACAGCAAGGCACAGATCAGGACTGCATTCAGTGATGTGGAGACACCATGACATTTAGCCCTTACCCTCTTCCTCGTCTCACCTCCCTCCCCCCTCTTCCTCTCATTACCTTGGTCTTGAGCGTGGCAAGWAGTGTCTGGAGCAGGTGAAACTTCCCAGAGTCCAGTACAAGGTCTTTGTCCAGCTGGTATTTGTCCAGGGACGAGTACTTCTGGCACAGCGTGTGGAGCTCAAAGTCAGACATCACAGCCATGTCCTCTTGGATCAGCACTGGGTCCGCATCAAAATGGGTCGGCTCCTAGGGGGAGGGGGATGAATAAAAATATACATATTGAGAGACAGACAAGAAAGGCAGAGAGGGTTGACAGAAAGACAGAAGAGATAAGGGTGGTAACATCGTTTCTTAGGAGATTAACTTACTTGATTTATATAAATCGACAGAAGAAAAAAAACTAGGACACAAACACAAAATGGCAAATAAAGCAGCAACCTTGAGCATGAGGTGACTCATGGCCTCGAGTCGCTCTGTGGTGTAGTACTGCCGGTGGAGCAGAGGGTGGTTGGCCATCTTCCTCAACTGCATCATCACGTTGCACAGCTCTCTCTCTACACAGAGATGGAGATGATGTGAGCGAGTGGTTGAGCATGCGAGAGAGAGAGAGAGAGCAAGAGTGAAAGAGAAAACAGTTCAGTTGAAATTAGGGCACAGGATGTAAGATGCCGATCACACAAACACGCTTATTGTGCCAGCTATGCACCACCCGTCTGTCACGCCACTGCTGTAACACTACACTGAGTATGGTGAAGATTTCCCTAGACCCTGATTTTGGGTCAGTTTAGCACATTCCCCCACTAATGGATAAGATTAGGATTGGGAGAGTAAAATCTGATCCTAGATGTGCATTTAGGAGAAACTTCACCCTGGACCTACACTACAGTTCCGTGCAGTACATACTCTCTCCGATGGCAGACTTCTTGAGCTTGCCCACCATGTTCTGGTAAAGCAGCTGCTGCTTCTCGCTCATGGCGCAGAATTCCAGCTTCTCCTCCTTCGCTGGCAGGTGCTTAAGAACCTGAGAGAGACACACACACACACAAACGAGTGCATACGCACACGAGCGCACACACACGCGCACGCCCACACACACAAATCTTTAAATATCACAGTGTGAACCATCCAGTATTTCTCAGTGTAAGTCACTTTGGGAGTGTCCTTACCTCGCTCTTAACTCGTCTGAGGATGAAAGGTTTCATGATGAGTTTAGCCTGGGCGATGCGGTCCCTCTCAAACCTACTCTGTTCCTCGTGGGATTTCTACCACGCACAAATACAACACAAACATCAAAACACACATCCTACTGTGAGAGTCCCACTTAACATGAGGGGAGCGGTACCGGGGTCTGTATTCGCAAAGTGCCTCAGAGATGGAGATCAGAATATGTCGACGCTAAACTTGACCCGTGACCTTACCATGGAGAACATCTTGGCTATCTGCGTGGTGCTGCTGGAGAACATGGAGGGCATGATGAAGTTGAGCAGCGACATCAGCTCCAGCAGGTTGTTCTGTAGAGGGGTGCCGGTCAGGAGCAGCCGGTGCTCAGCCTGGGGACACACAGAGACAGGTAGTCAGACAGGGAATCAGGGAGCCACGCAGGGACAAACAGGTAGACCGACAGAGACACGGGGTGACACGTGGACAGAGTCAGGAATGCCCGAGAGATTCAGACAGACACTGATGGCTAGACAGAGAGACAGAGGAGACACGGGGACATCAACTCTATTGCACACTACAACTGCTTCTACTACTTGTCAATGGGGAAGTGTGAGGTGTTGTGCCGGGAACTAACGTTGATGGCCATGAGGTGGCGGTAACGGAGGGAGTTCATGTTTTTCAGCATGTGGCCCTCGTCGAACACGGCGTACTTCAGTCTGAGCTTGCGGAAGAGACTGCGGTCGCTGTCGTTGCCGATGGCCAGATTGTAGCTGCGCAGAGAGAGATTACACCCAAACATGAGCATTTGTAGTTGAACTTTCATTCCGTATGTAGACCTACATCAAACACACGCACCACACACACACACCACACACACACACACACACACACACTAGGGAATGCTTCAGCACATTTAAGAAGCAAGGCCTTTTAGTTCCAGTGAATTCCCGGTATGTATCTAATTGACTCATTGTGTTGTCAACACACAGGTTTGGACACGTAGCCCGGGAGACTCAGCAGTGCCTTCATTTCCCATACGGCTGCCTTAAACAGCGTGTAATGCTCATTAATATCAATCATTAATGCATTACAAAGTGCTTTTCTGGTTCAGACAGACACGTACGTAGCCCATTAAAACACCCCCTGCACAGCTGCAAGGCTCTAGGGTGAAGTTGCCCCAAGACGCTGATCTGGGGCAACTGCATTTCCCCACCCAATGGTTAAGGTTAGGATCGGGGGAGGGGAAGCTGATCCTAGATCTGCACCTAGTGGAAACATCAACCCGGAGGAGCCGTTCGTCACAATGACAAGTACAGAGGACGCAATGCTCTTCCCTTCCACTAGAGCTCACCGTGGTTCCACCAATAGACTGAAACCTATTCGACAATATTGTGCGTACGTGTATGTGTACTCACGTGGACACGATGACGTTGAAGTCCACCTGATTGCTGAGGATGTCATGTCGCAGGTACCGCCGGTCCTCCACAGAGCCTGAACACACAACAGGGGGTGTATTCATTAGCGATGGGGGGCAAGACATCTGTACAGTTACATATCGGGATATTATTTTTTACGATATATTGTATCGTATCATCTTGACAATATCACAATATTATTTTTGCGCCAGTTGGTTGTACATGCACCAAAACGCCTGTATTTCTCCTTCATAGCTTGATCTCCATCTTCTTTAAAATAGGGAGTCAATTTGTTTTCCAGCCATTTGATTTCCATGACTGACCAAAAAACTAATTTTTATCATGGCTCTCTTGTCCCTCTGCTGCAGACATATGGTGAGCAATATGTTTGGAACATCGAATGGCAAAAATAAAATCACCGCATCGAATTCGCAATAGACATAGAATCGTGAGAATCGCAATACATATCGTTTCAGCACCTAAGTGTCGTGATAATATCATATTGTGAGGTCCCTGGCAATTCCCAGCCCTACTATTCATCATGAAAAGAGTGATTCTGTTTGGACAAGTTCAGGTTAGTCCCTCCCCGCTTCGGCCCATCGTCTTCCACTTGGTTCCTAGGGAATACAACCCGGCTTAGACTCACAGCTAACAATCTACCACATTATCCTGGATCTGAATGGATGATAAGGGAAAAAACGACTCACCGTAGTAGACTAACACCTTGAGACTAGGGCACCACAGCTTTAGCTCACGAACCCAGTTATCTGTAGAGAAAATACAGGCCAATTAATTCCAGTCCAATTTACTCAGCCGAAACAAAACATTATGCCAAACATGACAGATATTATAAAGGGCAACGGTCGTTTTAAGTGAAATGGTCTCAAGTCTTTCACAAAACAGATACATGCCAATAATACACTGATCATTTGCTTAGGTCATGTGTTCTGTTAGTGGTTATAAACAGGCTTAACGTGGTTATAAAGTGACTGGCATGACGTGAGTAGAGCCCTTACCAAGGGTGGAGGAGGGCACTGTGATGAGGTGGGGGCCGTCGATGCCGTCCTGGTGCAGTCTGCCCAGGAAGGCTATGGCTTGGATGGTCTTTCCCAAACCCTGACGGGTAGAAGAAAGACAGATGATTTAAGAGATCGCGAGCGAGAGAAAGAGTGATAGAGATCAACATCTGCACTTCAAAGTATCAGTCTAAAACAGCATCACGAAGCCCCAGGTTTTATATAAGGACTTCAATCCCACACTGGCAATCTAACAGTATTTAACTAGGGGTTGCAACTGTTTCAGGAAACAGAACCGAAAAAGTTCCAAACTCTGATTTAAACCAAACAAGGCACCCCCCTTTCCCTTTTCAATGTTAAAATAAATATTTCTCACCCATTCCTTTAGTTCTCTCTGTCTGTGTGTATTCACCTGCAGGTGCTACACCCACACACAATATTACTCAAACGCTCACTTATCTAAATCGGTTATGTATTCATAAGTGTAGACTGTAGCAAACCGTTTTGCAACGGAAAATGTCTTGCAACAAAAACAATCGTTTCTGATTGGACAAGTTCAGGTTAGTCCCTCCCCGTTTCAGACCGTTTGCGTTCTAGTGAATACACCCCTGTTGAGGCCTTTCTACACCATCTTGCCACAGTATGTTATGTTTTCTGTTAGTAACAGTTCTAGAACACAGGGAGGGGGAAATTCACAGAATAAATAAAAATCATATACTATATATGGTCAAGACCCAAATGGCACCCTATTCGCTAAGGGCTCTGGTCAAAAGTAGTGCACTATATACTGAGTGTACAAAATATTAGGAACACCTTCCTAATATTGACTTGCACCCAATTTTGTCCTCAGAACCGCCTCAATTCGTCAGGGCACGGACTATACAATGTGTCGAAAGCTTTCCACAGGGATGCTGGCCCATGTTGACTCCAATGCTTCCCACAGTTGTGTCAAGTTGGCTGGATGTCCTTTGGGTGGTGGACAATTCTTGAAACACACGGGAAACTGTTGAGCGTGAAAAACCCAGCAGCATTGCAGTTCTTGATACAAACCGGTGCGCCTGGCACCTACTACCACACCCTGTTCAAAGGCAATTCAATATTAATCTTGCCCATTCACCCTCTGAATGGCACAAATACACAATGCAGGTCTCAATTGTCTCAAGACTTAAAAATCCTTCTTTAACCTGTCTCCTCCCCTTCATCTACACTGACTGAAGTGGATTTAACAAATGACATCAATAAGGGATCATAGCTTGCACCTAAATTCACCTGGTCAGTCTATGTCATGGAAAGAACAGGTGTTCCTAATGTTTTGTACACTCAGTGTATACGGAATAGGGTGCCATTTGGGACACATATCATGTATTCTCTAAAGCAGTGTTCACATTGGCAATTGGAAGTGACTCAAATCCTATTGATTTGCATATCTAATTCAAATCTGTTATTTTCCTGCAGTCTGAACCAAAAAGCACATGGAATCGGATATTTCAAGCTACATTTCAAACCACCTTCATAACCATGTGACTGGTGTCTGAACGGTCAAATCTGATTTATTTGCCCTCAAGTGGTTTTAAGACTGTTATTTGGCATATCGTGTTACTCGCCAGCTACTCTGTTGACAGTTTGACAAGAACATGTGCTGTGGTGCTCCCGAGTGGCGCAGCGGTCTAAGGTACTGCATCAGGGACTCCCAATTTACAATGACGGGATAGGCCGTCATTGTAAAATAAGAATTTGTTCACAACTGACTTGTCTAGTTAAATAAAGGTGAAATTAAAAATTACAAAATATATCTAGCTTGTTAATTGTTACAATTTTATTTTTTGCTGCATGTGCTAGAAAGCTAAACAGCTACCTAGCTGTCTCGTTGACTGCTGTGGCTAGCCAAAAAGGACTTGTTTTGAAAGTTGGATCGTCTTATCCTTTGAGCCTTTAAAAAGTGTGTGCTTTACACACTATGTTTTCGAACATTCAAAGCAACTGGGAAACATCCACGGCAGGCATTGTTGTCACATTTGCAAAAAGCAGTGTTCAAGGACTAAGAACAAACAAGAGAGAACTATTGTAAAGTAGACTGTGTTTGTAAAATGTGTATAAGATGTATAAATTGAAGGTAAATGCCAAAGTGTTTATTAGTTTACTCCAATTGGGGGATCGGTGGTAGGGTTTGCGGGGAAATAATAATAAAGGTATATATAAAAAAAAAAAAAAAGTATGTATGTGTATATAGGTATGTGTATGTATATGTATGCATGCGTGTATGGATATATATATTTATCCCCAAAAATATATGGGGGATTGGAAATGATGCAGACAATTACATTGATGGAAGCAACATTCTTTTCGCAATATTAAGCTGACCCCCCCCCAAAAAAGCAGTGTTCACTAACTTCTGAGTGACAGGAAGCACGAACACCAACAATCAGCCTACACCACTGCACACACACCCGTCGTTACTATGGACAACTAGTGTAGCCTTGTCAGCAAATCACTGCTGTCTGAACACACAAATTCGATCACTTGTAACTTGCTGTCAGTAGACGTAAAAAGGATTTGAAAAAAATATCTATATTTGAGCATTAAGGCCTGCAGTGTGAAGGCGGCTTAAGGGGTAAACCATCTCACCATCTCGTCAGCCAGGATTCCATTCAGCTTGTGTTGGTGCAGCAGGAGAAGCCACTTCAGCCCAATCAGCTGGTAGGGTTTCAAATTCAACCTGCATGGCAACCAATCACAATGCAAGACATTTACAGACAAACCAATCAGAATACAAGACCTTCAACGACAAACCAAACAAGACATTTAGAGGCAAAAAAAAGTATCTGAGAAGTGTGGCATAACAACCTACTTAACTGTGATAGTTGTTTAATGGGGTTAACAAAAGGTTTATTATTTTATTCCTTTTAGACAAATCATATCAGACGTGGGGGGTTAACCGTTTTCAGAATACATCCATTATGCCATGGTAAATGGATAACTGGATTACCATGGCATTTACTTAGCATTTGGATTTATCTATTAGTTACAACAATGAGGAGTTGTTCTCCCAGTCTGAATATAAAAGTATATGTCCCAAATGGAACCATATCCTAGTCTATTTAGTGCACTACTTTTGACCAGGACCCATAGGGCTCTGGTCAAAAGTAGTGCACGATATAGGGAAGAGGATGCCATTTGGGACACGGCCTATAGTAGATTAGATGTAATCGTCTATGAATCAGGACAGCAGTGGAAGTTGAGCTCACTTACTTTCTGTTGAGGACTGAGGGCTGGGTCATGGAGCCCATGCCCTTGTCTATGACCTGGGTGACTCCCTTTACCATCTTGCCCGAGATGGTCTGGCACTTGGACATGAGGCCCTGGACCACAGCTCTCTCCCTCAGCACCACCCTGCAGCCCAGCAGCAGCTCTGCAGACAGGCCGTTCTCTTTGTGGAACACCTCCTCCTGAGAAACGGACACACAGCGAGACAGACAAGAGAGGCAGAGACACACAAAGAGGTGTCGACAACCAGTCAATCGCTATCATCTTTTTCTTCTGACATGATAGTGAGGCAATTGTATTGTTCTACAACAAAGCCAAACCATGAGTAACAGATAAGTGGCTATGTCATGATTGAGGACTACAGTAGTGGGCCAACTGAATTCACGCCACAATCATCACATCTCTAACCTGGTGGTGGCGGAGTCTTTCCAAGTTAAAAAGGGCTTTGTGGCTTTTCACTTCATAAGTGTCCAAACGGTGTCCAATTGAAAACGCATATTTTGACCAATCAAATCAACCTTTATTTGTCACATGCGCCAAACACAACAAGTGTAGACCTAACCGTGAAATGCTTACTGTGAGCGGACCAAGTAATTGGGCGTCACTCTAAAGCGGGAAGGTGGAACAAACGAGTCAGGAGTAGGTTTTCTTGATTGAACAAAGTTCTATAT
>NC_036855.1:3095535-3117979 GCF_002910315.2 Salvelinus sp. IW2-2015
GTAGCCCAGCCCTCTCCGTCCGTCCGCCATTATGTGTTAGGGTCAGTAGGGGTCTGTCTCACCTGTCTCTCCTGTTGCTCACTGTCCCCATTTCTGTCTGTCTCACCTGACCCAGGCTCCGGTTCGTGTCTCTTCACCTGGTTTCCCTAGTCTGTGGCAACGGTCCTCAGCCTGTTGTCGTTGTAAGGGTTGTAGTCGATGTCATGCATGATGACCACGTTGGCCGAGTCAGGTTGATACCCAGGCCGCCCGCATGCGTCGACAGCAGGAACACAAAGATTTCCGGGTCCGTGTGTAGTCGTCAATCAGCACGATCCTGCACCAAACACAGGTGGGTCCGGGAGAGAACAACGGCTTTCTGCTTTTTCTGTACCGGCGCTACATACACTACTACAACACTAACATCGGTCTCTGAATATGTGGCCACTGCCAGTTAAAAGCTTTTTGTGATGAATTACCTTGGCTCCAGTACACTCTCTGCCAAAAGACTACATACAATGTTGGACGGAAGCCCATTGAGTTGAACACAACTGAAGCTCACCTTTCTGCTATGGGCGTGGAGCCGTCCAGTCGGATGTAGCGGTGGCCCAGGTGTTGGAGCAGAATCTCTACGATGTCCATCATCATGGTGAACTGACTAAGGAGCACTACCCGTCTCCTGCAGAGACGTACGTTAAGTCTTTGAAAAGCGCTATGAAATCTCATGTATTTATTAGAGCACAGCAAGGCACAGATCAGGACTGCATTCAGTGATGTGGAGACCCCATGACATTTAGCCCTTACCCTCTTCCTCGTCCTCACCTCCCTCCCCCCTTTCCTCTCATTTACCTTGGGTCTGAGCGTGGCGAAGAGTGTCTGGAGCAGGTTGAAACTTCCCAGAGTCCAGTACAAGGTCTTTGTCCAGCTGGGTATTTGTCCAGGGACGAGTACTTCTGGGCACAGCGTGTGGAGCTCAAAGTTCAGACATCACAGCCATGTCCTCTTGGATCAGCACTGGGTCCGCATCAAAATGGGTCGGCTCCTAGGGGGGGGGGGGGGGCATAAACAACAATTACAGAGAGAAGAGAGCGAGACGCCAGGAGATGAATATAAACAGAGAGAGCAGATTTAACAGGTAAGGGTGGTAACAACAGGGTTACGTAGGAGAGGGACTTGTATCTCTTATTTACTGAATAAACCAGAACAGACAAACACAAAATGGCCAATGAAGCAACAACCTTGAGCATGAGGCCACTCATGGCCTCCAGTCTCTCTGTGGTGTAGTACTGCCGGTGTAGCAGAGGGTGGTTGGCCATCTTCCTCAGCTGCATCATCACGTTGCACAGCTCTCTCTCTACACGTGGAAAGAATGAGAGCGAGTGGGCGGGTGAAAGATTTATTGAATTGAACRGAATTAAATGTATAAATTAATGTAACTGATCTATTCAATTGCTTTACTGTACTATAATTGCGTTGCTTTGGCAACAACGGTACCCATGTGTGTGTGAGTGAGAGAAACAGTTTAGTTAAATTGAGGACACAGGATGTAAGACGCCGACCGCGTTATCTCATCTGCCATCACACTGTGCTAGTTACGAGGCACCATTTTGTCAAGGCACTGCTGTAACACACAGAGTAGGGAGTAGCTGCCACTAGATCCTGACTTTGGGTCAATTTGACATTTTCCCCACTAATGGTTGGAGTTAGGAATAGGGAGGGGAAACTGATCCTAGATCTGTACCTAGGAGAAACTTCCCAGAGCTCCCTACAGTTCAGTGCAGTACGTACTCTCTCCGACGGCAGACTTCTTGAACATGCCCACCATGGTCTGGTAAAGCTGCTGCTGCTTCTCACTCATTGGGCAGAATATCAACTTCTCCTCCTTCGCTGGCAGCAGCTTAAGAACCTGAGACACGCACACAGACACATTTAAATTGAACCTTTATTTAACTAGGCAAGTCAGTTAAGAACAAATTCTTATTTACAATGACAGCCTACCAGTTAAATGCCTTGTTCAGGGGCAGAACAACAGATTTTTACCTTGTCAGCTCAGGGATTCGATCCAGCAACCTTTCGGTTACTGGCCCAACGCTCTAACCACTAGGCTACCTGCCGCCCCATACAGATATCTTTAACATTTGACATTGTGAAACATCCAACATTTCTAAGTTTAACCAGTCACTGAGTCCTTACCTCACTCTTGACTCGTCTGAGGATGAAGGGCTTCATGATGAGTTTAGCCTGGGTGATGCGGTCCCTCTCGAAACAACTCTGCTCCTCATAGGATTTCTACCACAGAACAAAATAAACACCATCAAAAACACATCCTACAGTACGAGCCTGACTAAACATGAGGGGAGTGGGACCAAGGTCCGTATCGACAAATACCTCATTTAGACAGCATTGTTGGTATGTTACCTGTGAAAGGGGATGATTCCCTCCCCCACATTCTAAGCCTTTTATATCTCCCCACATGCTGAGTGGGAATAGTGGTGTACGTCTATTTGAATAAATCCATTGTAGACACATTCTGAATTCCTTTAGGCAGGTCTTCAGAACGATAAGACAAAAGGACCGAGTCATGGACACCCTGGTCTAGAGGAAACACGACTGCACCAAATTAAGTCAACAGTTTGTTCAAACAAAATTTACGACACACTTACGTACCGCTGATTAGTCAACACACATTTTATAGTAAGAATAATGGAATATAATATTTTCCCCCATCAACTTGAGTGTCATGGGAACCTGTCATAACAAAAAAAAAGTGCCTTCTTTAAAATGTATTTAACCTTTAAGCAGTTAAGAACAAATTCTTATTTACAATGACGGCCTACTAGGGAACAGTGTGTTAAACTGCCTTGTTCAGGGGCAGAACGACAGGGTTTTACCTTGTCAGCTCGGGGACTCGATCTAGCAACCTTTCGGTTACTGGCTCAACGCTCTAACCACTCGGCTACCTGCTGCTCCAATTTTAAAACAGCAAATTGTAAGGTTTCTAAATCATGTAAAATCTGACCTGGATGACCTCTGTTGGAGCATTTGAAAAAGTTTTTTTTCTCCCATCAATGTTACATCTTTGTTTCCTACCATCACTCTGCTTTGTCAGATACAGTATCATGCACATTGATAGCTTGCTGCAAAACATCCCAGCTAACTGTTTTTTTAATAGTAGCAGCAGACAGATATCTAAATAGGAATAATCGTAGTAAAACATGCTCAACATAAATGTCCAAGATACTGTAACCTATAGCTTCTGGCTCCAGGAGAAGAAGACTAGTGCAGCAGCTTGCATAATTGCGCATTATTCCTTGGATAAATATTAGGTGTAATACTGAAGTAAATGTATCATCACCAGCCAATGTGATCACACCATCGCTCTCTCTCTTTTCAAAGTCCCCACCAGCTATTTTGGCTGAAGACCGATACACTACAAAAATTGCATGCATATTACCCATCATTTTCAAGCTAAATATAAGGGCCTTTTAAATATTTACCTGTCAAAAGTCTAGAAGAAAACATTAAATGGTTAAAAAGGCAAAGCATTACTGTGACAAGCATGAACAGCTCAAGGACCAAAATAGCTCCATTTTAATGGAGAGAGTAAATGCATTAAAATGTATTGTGACTGAGGAGTTTGATGTCAGATAAGAATGTTCATGATTTAACGAGGGCCAAAGATGAAAGGAGACATTTTATACTGAGGCGCTGGTGGGACGTTTAAACATAACACCGCAATCATGATTTACCTCAGTTGGCGGAAATAAAAAGTACCTTTCAGATAAAGTTAAGGTGGTAAAAAGATGAAGTTGGCGGGTTTTCGTCTTGGCATGATAATGTCTCCGAGTAGGAGCACTGATCAAGGGTTAGTTGTTACGATTTAAAAAGGGCAAAACTGGTCCTAGATCAGCACTCCTAATCAAACGCTTTGTGAAGACAGGCCCTGGTCTGAGTGGTACAAGCTTGGTTTGAAACCCAGTTATGATCTCCAATCCCCATCCGCTCTATCCAAGCTTCTGCCAGCCTGACTAGTGTTGCAAAATTCCGGTAACTCCCAGTTTGTCTGTAAATCGTGGTTGGAGGATACTASATTTCCTGCTTATTCCCTCCAGATTACGAGAATGTTCCGACTGTCTTCAAATCTTCCAACCCTGGGAATTTGGGGAAAGTGACCGAAATATTTCAAGCCTAAACCTGACCTTACCATGGAGAACATCTTGGCTATCTGCGTGGTGCTGCTGGAGAACATGGAGGGCATGATGAAGTTGAGCAGCGACATCAACTCCAGCAGGTTGTTCTGCAGAGGGGTGCCAGTCAGGAGCAACCGGTGCTCAGCCTGGGKAYACACAGAGACAGGTAGTCAGGGAGGCAGAGGGACGCAGGGCGGGAGGAGCAACCAGTACCTGGTTGACACAGAGACAGGTAGTCAGGGGGAGAGAAACACAGGGAGGGAGGGAAGAGTAAACACAGGAAGGGAGAGGTAAACACAGAGTTAGGAGCAACCGGTGCTCAGCCTGGGTACACAGAGTCAGACAGAGCCAGGTAGTGTTGGGTACACTAACATTGATGGCCATGAGGTGGCGGTAACGGAGGGTCTTCATGTTCTTCAGCATGTGGCCCTCGTCAAACACTGCGTACTTCAGTTTGAGCTTGCGGAAGAGACTGCGGTCGCTGTCGTTGCCGATGGCCAGGCTGTATCTGCAGAGAGGAATGACAGACATCAGCATCTATAGTTGAACGTTCATTCCCTATGTAGGGCCTACATCAAAGTGGAAGGGCTACAGGCATGCAAGCGCATGCCTATGACGACTAGGGGGGGGCAATGACGTTCTATTTACATTCATCAGATACTGTCAGCTTTCGTGTGAAGCTGTCTTGTAATGTTTGTTGTTGGGGGCCTGCGCTGCTGCCAGCAACTGTTTGGGTGAACCTAGGCATTGAACCTGTACTACCATTACTGTCCCTCAGTTACCACCTCAAAGTTAGCATTTCACCACCATCTCATTTAACATCTCAAAGTACTGCCATATTGGACTTCACAGCGGTTGCTTGCCATTCTCTGCCATTTTCCCAACTGTTAACAACGATGGCATGCTGAGCACTTTATATCTGTGGCAAATCATTTGGACGATGGATATCTCCTACTAACTGTACAGCATTGCTGCGTTAGGCATTTTATCATTTACATTTTGGTGGGGAAAAAAGCAGGGGAAAAAACWACTTTTAGTTAGCGATTCTCTCAAAACATTAACACCCCTAGCACGCACGCGCACACTAAGAAAAGTCAAGATGCCAGGGCCTATAAGTTCCAGTGAATTCCTGGTACTTATCGAATTGACTCATCGTGTGTGGAGGCTTAATGTCAGCTAACAAGATTGGAGAAGACGTACCAAGGGTGGACTCGGTGCCTTCATTTTCCATATGGCGCACTCGTAYACTGGAACCATCCCAAATAGCACCCTCTTCCCTTTATAGTGCACTACTTTTCACCACAGCTCATAGGGCTCTKGTCAAAATATGTGCACTATAAAGGGACAGCCACAGCACGTAAAGCTCTTTTAATATCATTCATCCATGCATAACAAAGTGCTTTTCTGGTTCAGACAGACACCTAGGCCATTAAAACACCCCTGCACAGCTTTAAGGGTGTAGGGCGAAGTTGGCCCTAGACCAAGAGGGGGGCAAAGTACGGCTCGCCGGACACTTCAATCCGTCCCGTGAGACATTTAAATATTAATTATTATATTTAAGTTACGATTTTTGCCCTAAAATAACTCATTCCATGATAAACAATGAATAGATGGCGCTGTAGCCTGGCAGCGCTCTCTGTATTTGGGCCTACAGTCTGATTCAGAATGCACTCAAGTCATCATTGCCACTTCATTGCTTGACGACTTTTGACGTGAAAAATTAGTTCTGCGAAAATGAGAAGTGGACTCTGAATGTCGTGTGTTTAAAGAAGAATGGACAGCAAAATACTTTACTAATATTGGACACAAGGCGGTATGTCTATGCCAAGAAAGCGTTGCCGTTTTTAAGGAATATAATCTCAATCGAAATTTTTCAATGAAGCATGCTAACAGGGAAAAAATGCTTGGAAAAAATGAATCTACTGTGGAACAAACGTCAGACGGATCACCAAATCTAACCGGTAAAAACATTGGCCTACTAAAAAGATTACAAGACAAACTAAAAGAAGAAAGCACCAACTGAGAGGATTTGATATTTCTTCACTGTATTATTCATCAGGAAGCCCTGTGTAATATAGTGTGTTAAAGCTGGAAAATCATGTCAAAGTGGTTGTAAAACTTGTCAAGGGGACTTAACCATCGTCAGTTCATTCAGCTGTTCAATGACACAAAGGCAGAGCACCAGGACTTGTTGTACCATTCAAATGTGCGCTGGCTAAGCCTAGGAAAAGTATTATTTCGCCGTGTATGGGAACTGAGAGGGGAGATGGGTATGTTCCTTGACGACTTCAACGAGTTGAAAGACAGATTGGCTGAGCGACTTTTGCTTTCGGTGTGGCCATATTGGGGCATCTGAACGGTGTTTTTGTGCATGGACTGTATTCTAACGTGAACGCATTCAAGACCAAACTTATGTTGTTCTCCAGACAAATGAGCAGCCGGTCTCTCGCCGATTTTCTGACACCAGCCGCACTGAATGTGCCCACATCGCAGTGCTGCACAGACATACAGTCGTGGACAAAAGCTTTGAGAATGACAAATATTAATATCCACAAATATTAATATCCACAAAGTTTGCTGCTTCAGTGTCTTTAGATATTTTTGTCAGATGTTACTATGGAATACTGAAGTATAATTACAAGCATTTCATAAGTGTCAAAGGCTTTTATTGACAATTACATGAAGTTGATGCAAAGAGTCAATATTTGCAGTGTTGACCCTTCTTTTTCAAGACCTCTGCAATCCGCCCTGGCATGCTGGCAATTAACTTCTGGGCCACATCCTGACTGATGGCAGCCCATTCTTGCATAATCAATGCTTGGAGTTTGTCAGAATTTGTGGGTTTTTGTTTGTCCACCCGCCTCTTGAGGATTGACCACAAGTTCTCAATGGGATTAAGGTCTGGGGAGTTTCCTGGCCATGGACCCAAAATATCAATGTTTTGTTCCCCGAGCCACTAAGTTATCACGTTTGCCTTATGACAAGGTGCTCCATCATGCTGGAAAAGGCATTGTTCGTCACCAAACTGTTCCTGGATGGTTGGGAGAAGTTGCTCTCGGGGGATGTGTTGGTACCATTCTTTATTCATGGCTGTGTTCTTAGGCAAAATTGTGAGTGAGCCCACTCCCTGGGCTGAGAAGCAACCCCACACATGAATGGTCTCAGGATTCTTTACTGTTGGCATGACACAAGACTGATGGTAGCGCTCACCTCATCTTCTCCGGACAAGCTTTTTTCCAGATGCCCCAAACAATCGGAAAGGGGATTCATCAGAGAAAATGACTTTACCCCAGTCCTCAGCAGTCCAATCCCTGTACCTTTTGCAGAATATCAGTCTGTCCCTGATGTTTTTCCTGGAGAGAAGTGGCTTCTTTGCTACCATTCTTGACACCAGGCCATCTTCCAAAAGTCTTCGCCTCACTGTGCGTGCAGATGCACCTGCCTGCTGTCATTCCTGAACAAGCTCTGTACTGGTGGTGCGCCGATCCCGCTGCTGAATCAACTTTAGGAGACGGTCCTGGCGCTTGCTGGACTTTCTTGGGCACCCTTTAGCCTTCTTCACAATAATTGAACCGCTCTCCTTGAAGTTCTTGATGATCCGATAAATGGTTGATTTAGGTGCAGCAATATCCTTGCCTGTAAAGCCCTTTTTGTGCAAAGGAAAGATGACGGCACGTGTTTCCTTGCAGGTAACCATGGTTGACAGAGGAAGAACAATGATTCCAAGCACCACCCTCCTTTTGAAGCTTCCAGTCTGTTATTTGAACTCAATCAGCATGACAGAGTGATATCCAGCCTTGTCCTCATCAACACTCACACCTGTGTTGAGAGAATCACTGACATGATGTCAGCTGGTCCTTTTGTGGCAGGGCTGAAATACAGTGGAAATGTTTTTTTTGCGATTCAGTTCATTTGCAAGGCAAAGAGGGACTTTGCAATTAATTGCAATTCATCTGATCACTCTTCATAACATTCTGGAGTATATGCAAATTGCCATCATACAAACTGAGGCAGCAGACTTTGTGAAAATTAATATGTGTGTCATTCAAAAATTTTGGCCACGACTGTACAGTAGACATTTGGCAAGATTGAGACTAAACTGGAGGTTGTATCATGCCGCCCCCCCCCCCACCACACACACAACTAGAGCTCATGGACATCCAGTGTGACAGTGCTTTGAAGGAGAAGTACAACACAACCACAAAATACCCGTTTTATGGCTCACTGAATGAAACAGTTTCCAAACATGAAAAAGCACGCCCAGAGGATGCTGGTTTTATTCGGGTCGTGTGTGTGAACAAACTTTTCTCAGTAATTTAATGCATGGGCAAGGCCACTACAACAAATCCCATCACAGGTCAAATTTAACAAACCATTTGTCAGCTGTTCTGAGGATCTCTACTTCAGAAATGACACCAGAATTCAACGCCCTTTCCAAGAGAGCTGAACAGACCCATTGCTCACATTAAGACTGAAATCACCAAGAGTGGGGTAGGCCAGGGTTCTTTCCCTGTTTTCAACAGTCTTTTAAAAAATGATTATGGTGATGGTTATTGCAGTGAGAATTATCCAGCAATGCACTTGGATACTGGCCTTGTTTGACATTCATTTGACATTACTGCAATGGCTCAGTACTTTATTTGGGCTGAGATGATTTGACAACTGTTCAGTAATCTGCTTTAATATACAGAGTTAAAGACCATCTACATATCAACATGAAGCCAAATGTTTTTGTGTGTATGCGGTTTACAATGTTATTTTTTAGGGTGGAAGTGAAATAAGAASTATTCCATAAACAGGCCATTCAATATGAACTCAAATTCTTAGCATTTTTGCTCTTATTTGCGTCACTCAGATTGTACATCAGGAACAGATGATCTTTATCAGATGTCTGCTGTTTCCAGTCATATAAACATGTTTTTTTCATATTTCAAAAGTTTGCACTTTTTGTGTCTGAGTCTGATTGTGGGTAGAGATAGTACATAGTTGTTCTGCAATCTTAGCAGCATATGTACACTACTACTTGTGTGTCAACGTGAACAAAAGGCTTCATATGTTTTGTCACACATATAATACGTGTCCCTTCACTTGGTTTCAAAAGCTGAAAGTGGCGCTTGAGCCAAAAGGTTTGCCTACCCCTGCCCTAGACGCTGATCTTGGGCCAGTGCACCCCTGCAAAGCTGTAAAGGTGTAGAGTGAAGTTGGCCCTAGACGCTGATCTAGGGTCAGTACACCCCTGCACAGCTGTAAAGGTGTAGAGAAGTTGGCCCTAGACGCTGATCTAGGGTCAGTGCACCCCTGCATAGCTGTAAAGGTGTAGAGTGAAGTTGGCCCTAGATGCTGATCTAGGGTCAGTACACCCCTGCACAGCTGTAAAGGTGTAGAGTGAAGTTGGCCCTAGACATTGATCTTGGGTCAGTGCACCCCTGCATAGCTGTAAAGGTGTAGATTGAAGTTGGCCTAGACATTGATCTTGGGTCAGTGCACCCCTGCATAGACTGTAAAGGTGTAGAGTGAAGTTTGGCCCTAGACGTTGATCTTGGGTCAGCTGCACCCCTGCACAGCTGTAAAGTGAAAGTTTGGCCCTAGATGCTGATCTTGAGTTAGTTTGAAAATAAATAAAATAATAAAACACATTAAAAATGTTTTGCTCAGAAAACTTGGGGGGCCAAATAAACCACCGCAGGCAAAATTCTGCCCGCAGTCCTCCAGTTGGGGAACCCTGCACTAGGGGTTATTGTGGTTCCACTGACAGACTGAAACCTATCTGACAGACACATGCACGCCATGCTGTCATAGACAACTCTAGTTCCCAAAAGCCATTAAAGAAAGCAGGGCAGCGCCATTAAGTACTTTGACCATTTTGAAGTAGTCAACTGGGTGGGACTTCATATGGGTTAAGGAAGGATCACATAATCCCATCCAGGTCCTCAGGAGGGATAAGCCAATGATTTATACTTGTCGCAAACATTCCATAACGGCAGGTGGCAGTAAATCTCCAACCGTGGCTTCATACCTGTTCAGACAACACACTCCAGGTGGCAGTGTGCACCCTTTCAGTTTGTTTACCAACTCATAAAAAGTAGTAGAAGAAAATGGACTACTTCAAAATGGAGATGGCCTCATTGCACTATCCGTACATTCACAGACGCCATAATCGGACAGACACAAGGACGAGTCGTCTATCTAAGTCTATGGTGTGTACAGTTGAAGTCGGAAGTTTACATACACTTAGGTTGGAGTCATTAAAACTTGTTTTTCAACCACTCCACAAATTTCTTGTTACAAACTATAGTTTTGGCAAGTCGGTTAGGACATCTACTTTGTGCATGACACAAGTAAATTTTTCCAACAATTGTTTACAGACAGATTATTTCACTTATAATTCACTGTATCACAATTCCAGTGGTCAGAAGTTTACATACACTAAATTGACTCTGCCTTTAACAGCTTGGAAAATTCCAAGAAATGATGTCATGGCTTTTAGCTTCTGATAGGCTAATTGAATCATTTGAGTCAATTGTAGGTGTACCTGTGGATGTATTTCAAGGCCTACCTTCAAACTCAGTGCCTCTTTGCTTGACATCATGGGAAAATCTAAAAGAAATCAGCCAAGACCTCAAAAACAATTGTAGACCTCCACAAGTCTGCTTCATTATTGGGAGCAATTTCCAAACGCCTGAAGGTACCACGTTCATCTGTACAAACAATAGTACGCAAGTATAAACACCATGGGACCACGCAGCCATTATACCGCTCAGGAAGGAGAAGCGTTCCGTCTCCTAAAGATGAACGTACTTTGGTGCGGAAAGTGCAAATAAATCTAAGAACAACCGCAAAGGACCTTGAAGATGCTGGAGGAAACAGGTACAAAAGTATCTATATCCACAGTAAAATGAGTCCTATATCGACATAACCTGAAAGGCCGCTCAGCAAGGAAGAAGCCACTGCTCCAAAACCGCCATAAAAAAAGCCAGACTACGGTCTGATGAAACAAAATAGAACTGTTTGGCCATAATGACCATCGTCATGTTTGGAGGAAAAGGGGGAGGCTTGCAAGCCAAAGAACACCATCCCAAACGTGAAGCACGGGGGTGGCAGCATCATGTTGTGGGGGTGCTTTGCTGCAGGAGGGACTGGTGCACTTCACAAAATAGATGGCATCATGAGGATGGAAAATTATGTGGATATATTGAAGCAACATCTCAAGACATCAGTCAGGAAGTTAAAGCTTGGTCGCAAATGGGTCTTCCAAATGGACAATGACCCCAAGCATACTTCCAAAGTTGTGGCAAAATGGCTTAAGGGCAACAAAGTCAAGGTATTGGAGTGGCCATCACAAAGCCCTGACCTCAAACCTATAGAACATTTTTGGGCAGAACTGAAAAAGTGTGTGAGAGCAAGGAGACTTACAAACCTGACTCAGTTACACCAGCTTTGTCAGGAGTAATGGGACAAAATTCACCCAACTTATTGTGGGAAGCTTGTGGAAGGCTACCCAAAACGTTTGACCCAAGTTAAATCATTTAAAGGCAATGCTACCAAATACTAATTTAGTGTATGTAAACTTCTGACCCACTGGGAATGTGATGAAAGAAATAAAAGCTGAAATAAATCACTCTGCTATTATTCTGACATTTCACATTCTTAAAATAAAGTGGTGATCCTAACTGACATAAGACAGGGAATTCTTACTAGGATTAAATGTCAGGAACAGTGAAAAACTGAGTTTAAATGTATTTGGCTAAGGTGTATGGAAACTTCCGACTTCAACTGTATGTCTGCATGTGTCAAATCAAMTGTTATTGGTCACATACATGTGTTTAGCAGATGTTAATTCGGGTGTAGCGAAATGCTTGTGTTTCTAGCTCCGACAGTGCAGTAATATCTAACAAGCATGTGTGTTGAACGACTCACGTGGACACGATGACGTTGAAGTCCAACTTATTATTAAGGATGTCATGTCGCAGGTACTGCCGGTCCTCCACAGAGCCTGAAAACACATCAGTGTTTACGCCATAGAAATATAATTACCATCCAATATGGCCTCATTGATTACAACGGGGACGCCCTTTCTAGTAATAATATGTCAACGGTTTACACATCATCCACTTAGACTCAAAAGCTAACAACCGATCGCTTTATCCTGGACCTGAACAGATAAAAAGGAGGAGATGGGACCGCAACCAAAATAAGTCAGATGTTATTGTGCCAGTCATGTAAAAAAAATATATATACAATAATTTGACAAATAAAATCAACCAATCAAAACGCCTCACCGTAATAGACTAGCACCTTGAGTCTGGGGCACCACAGCTTTAGCTCCCGAACCCAGTTATCTGGAGCAAAGGGAACACATTTCAGACCACTTTAATACAATTGACTCAGACAAAACCTGACATTATGCCACACAGATATTATTAAAAGGCCAGACAATTTTAAGTGAAATTATCAAACAATACTCCTTTGTTCGTGTCATGTTTTCTATAAGTGGTTATAAAACACACTTAATTGGTTATAAAGTGAGTGGATTGACATGAGCAGAGCCCTTACCCAGGGTGGAGGCGGGCACAGTGATGAGGTGGGGGCCTTTGATGCCATCCTGGTACAGTCTGGCCAGGAAGGCTATGGCCTGGATGGTCTTTCCCAAACCCTGTCGAGTAGACGACCAAGAGAGTAAAAAGAGAGATGGAGAAAAAGAAAGAGAGCGAGAGAAAGAGAGCGAGAAAGAGAGCAAGCAAGAGAGAAAATAGAGATCAATATCTGCTCTTCAAAACAAGTATGATTTAAAAACAGCATCACGGAGCCCCAGGTCTCTTGTCAGGACTTGGAATCACCTCCTGGCAACCTAACAGTATTTCAACCAAACAAGACACCACTGGCAACCTAACAGTATTTCAACCAAACAAGACACCACTGGCAACCTACAGTAAATTCAACCAAACAAGACACCACTGGCAACCTAACAGTATTTCAACCAAACAAGACACAGCCTTTCCTTTTAAAATGTTAAAATAACAGATATGTCCCACCCATTCCTTTAGTTCTCTCTGTGTATTCACCTGCCGTTGCTCCACCCACACCATTAGTCAAACACTCACTTATCTAGAGCCTTTGTAAAAAACGTTGGTCGCTAAATCCGTCTAGAAGGGCCACGTAAAAACGATTGGCTGGTATGCCCTCATCCGTCTGAGCGGTCAGCTGTGAATGCCCTCACCCGCTGTATACTTATAACTGATTGGTTTGGTTCTGCCCACTATAGTACTGTCCGGTTAGAACATCACTGTACTCTTGACAGTCACCATTACACGTTTCCATTTGAGGATGTTTATATGATTCTGGTAATCCAAATGACTTGGAATCTTATTGTTGTGGTTGTAGAAGACAAAGATACGAACACATGTAAACAATATTAGTTAAGGGTTATAACTATGCAATATATGTACATTAAGGGGCAAATGTCATTACCCGTATAACCTGTCTATAATGGGTTATAAACACAGCATCAATATAGACATATACATTCACCTCTTGGAGCGAGAGAGAGAAACTAATTACTTGGATTGAAAAAGGGTCAAGATTTATGGCACCATCTCGCTCCAGCCTGGTGAGAATGTTTCCAGGTTGAGACCTTGAGATCAGATGTGCCCTGCTGAGTCGTAAATGACTCTGGACATGAGCGATCTCCAAGAACTGTCTGGGATGACGCTAGAAGCTCGCTCATGGCAGCACAATAAAACCCCTTAATAAAAGGCCGCTATGGAAAACGCTGTGGAAGCGTGAGCAGACAAAACACTGTGTTTATCAATACGACAATTAAACCACTTCTGCACAAGTACTTGTGCAACCAATGCAATAACACTTCTGGCAGTACGGAATATTACTACATAGGATAAACAATCCATCAAGTAGTATTGGCAACTCTAACATTAAAGAATAGTAACAGCCATACAGTAGAACACATATGGCTGAAACGTATCAACGTAACATGTGGTAATTAATGAATAGTAACAGCCATACAGTAGAAACATATTGAAAACGTATCAACGTAGCATGTGTAATTATGAATAGAACACATCAGTAGACCACATATGGTGAAACGTATTAACTAAATGTGGTAATATTAATGAATAGTAACAGCCATACAGTAACACATTGGCTGAAACGTATTAACATAACATGTGGTAATTATGATAGTAACAGCCATACAGTAGAACACATATGGCTGAAACGTATTAACGTAACATGAAGTAATTAGTGGTAATTATTGAATAGTACAGCCATACAGTAGAACCATATGGTGAAACGTTCAACGTAACTGTGGTAAGAATGAATACGTACAGCCATACAGTAAGAAACATATGGCTGAAACGTATCAACGTAACATGAAGTAATTAATGAATAGTAACAGCCATACAGTAGAACACATATGGCTGAAACGTATCAACGTAACATTTAGTAATTAGTGGTAATTATCTATTACTACCCAGCATGTGAAAACCCACATAAAACCCTCTTGCAACTTCCATTTTGATGCACGCACAACATTCAGACATTCCTGTTAGTGTTGACAGTAAAAACATGCGTCTTCTCCCTTCGGATGATCATAACGCTCTGACCGGAGCTGAGCGGGTGCAGTGTCCAGATGAGCATTTTCAGGCGCTCTGATTGGTTAGGAATGGCAGTGCTATGATGAAAGAGGGATAGCGAAGGTAGGCTGAGCAGCCAAACTGACGGGACTTAAGAGAAACTGAAGGGACTGCGAGTGGAAGTTAGGTCGACAGGAAAGCAGCAGGACGGCCTTCACAGCCATTTTATACTTGCCATTGTCTGTTTTCGGTTGGTAACAGTTCTACAATACAGGGAGGGGTAATCCACATAATTAAACACCATAGTATGTGGCAAAGTCTCAAATGGCACCCTATTCGCTATGGGCCCTGGCCAATAGTACACTAGAGAGAGAATAGGGTGGCATTTGGGAAACAGCGTGCATCTGTATTGGGTAGTCAGCTCACCATCTCATCAGCCAGGATTCCACTCAGCTTGTGTTGGTGCAGCAGGAGAAGCCACTTCAGCCCAATCAACTGGTAGGGTTTCAATTGTAACCTGCATGGCAACCAATCACGATGTAAGACATTTAGAGACAAACCAATCACAATACAATATATTTAGAGGAAAAAACGAGACATCCAGTATCTGACAGCCGTGTAGCATAACATTTATCTATGATGCGATACATCATTTGTTTAATGGGGTCAAAAAGGTTTATTCCTTTATTATTTCTAGAGAATAAGTCATAGCATATGTGGAGATAACTTTTCAGAATACATCCATTATGCCATGGTAAATGGATGAATGAATTACAATGGCATTCACTTAGCATTTGGGATTTTTATGTTTGTTACCCGTGAGGATTTTTTCTCTTAATAAAGGGTCTATTGGGCGGTCCTTCAATACCTTTTATTTCCCCAATCGGAATATAAAATGACTACAGCAGATTAGATGTAATCTATGTTTAGTAGGCAAACGTTGAACGTTTCAGATAGAAATGCCATTACTCCTTGCAGAGAGGCATATTTGTTCTAATATAACATATTTCTACCTGAACGGTTCCAAAACGTTGTGTCCTGCCGAACGGCACCTCTGGACATTTCACTTACTTTCTGTTGAGGATGGAGGGCTGGGTCACGGAGCCCACGCTCTTGTCGATGACCTGGTTGACTCCCTTCAACATCTTGCCCGAGATGTTCTGGCACTTGGACATGAGGCCCCGGACCACGGCTCGCTCCTTCAGCACCACCCTACAGCCCAGCAGCAGCGTCAAAGACAGGCCTTTCTCCTTGTGGAACAGCTCCTTCTAAAAATGAACACACGCATTTAAAAAAGTGTGTCACCAACCGGTCATAATGCCTCATCTTTTTCATTTGACGTGATATCAGTTATGCAATTGTATGGTTGCACAACGAAGCCCAAGCCGTGAATTAAAGATGAGGCTATGTCATGGTCGTTGAGGACTACCATACAGTGGGCCAGCTGAATTCACACCACATTCAGATAACATCTTTCAGCTGGTGGTGGAGCCGGTTCAGGTTTAAAGTGCCTTGTGGCTCTTCAATTCACACCTGCATATCCAATGATCCTGCTTAGAGCTGTGTGGGAGTGACAACCTTGCATGTCCAATGACCCTTCCTGTTTAGAAGCGGAAGCCGAAACAGGAAGTACCCGTGATTCGCTCCGTTGAGAAATGGTCACCAGAATCAGAGGGTATGCTTCTGGACTTCTTTGCTAGCGCTGATTGGAATGTTTTGAGGCTCCGCAGATAACGTCGACGAGCAAACCACCACCGGCTTCATTAGAAAATGCATCGGCGGCGTTGTGCCCATGGTGAGGGTTCGCATCTTCCCCAATCAAAAGCCCTGGATTAACAGAGTTTGGCGCTAAACTAAAGAACAGAGCTACCACACACAGGGCTACCACACACAGGGCTACCACACACAACCCTGAGGCTACGGCTGAGGACAGGAATAAGTACAAGAACAACCACTATGACCTCCACAGTCATCAAACGAGAAAAGGGACAATATAGGAATAAGGTGGAATCATACTACATAGGCTCCAACGCCCTCCGCATGTAGCGGGGGCTACAGTCTATTATAGATTACAAAGGAAGACCCAGCCGTRATCTGCCCAACGATGCCTCTCTACCAGACAAACTCAATGCATTTGATGCACRCATTGAAAACAAAAACATCAAGGCGGGTATGAGAGCTGTCACCGACCCAGAGGATTGGGTGAGCTCGCTCTCTGAGGCGGGCCCCGACGGTAATCCATGCACATTCTCAGAGCATGCGCAGAAAAGCTCACAGATATATTCACTGTAATTTTCAACCTCTCCTTGTCCCAGTCTGTATTCCCCACATGTTTTAAACTGACCACCATCATTTCTGTTCCCAAGAACTCTAAGGCTTCATGACTCAATGACTACCGCCCTGTAGCACTCACATCTGTAATCATGAAGTGCTTTGATAATCTGGTTATGGCACACATTAATTCCACCATCCCAGACCCATTCCAATTTGCATACCGCCCCAACAGATCCATAGATTACACAATCTCAATTGCTCTCCACACTGCCCCTATCCACCTAAATAAGAGGAACAACTGAGAATGCTGTTCATTGACTACAGCTCAGAGTTCAACACCATTATCCCCTCACCAAGCTTAGGACTCTGGATCTACAGGTGTACCATTGAGAGCATATTGACTGGCTGCGTCACCGCTTGGTATGGCAATAGCACCGCTCTCGATCGCACGGCACTACAAAGGGTTGTGTGGACATGCCCAGTACATTACTGGGGCCGAGCTCCCTGCCATCCAGGACCTCTAGATCAGGCGTTAAAGACCCCAACCACCCAAGCCATAGACTATTTTCTCTGCTGCCACACAGCAAGAGGTGCCGGTGCATCAAGTCTGACACCAACAGGGTCTTGAACAGCTTTTATCCCCAAGCAATATGACTGATAACTAGCTAACAAAATGGCTGCACAGACCGAGTTCACCTTGTATGTTCACTGACCTTTTATTTTAACATTTGCACCATCTCTACACACACACAGGGCCCTACATACTCACTCCATCTGATCACTCACACACATTTATACTGACTCCACTCACAAGCTAATGCTACTCTGTTTATCTACATCCTGCCTAGTGTCACGCCCACGCCGGATACCATCACAGACGTCAGGGCCTTTATTCATAGAGCATCTCACGGTTTGAAGTACTGACAGGTTCCCCTTCTGTCCATGTAATGATATTCATTAGGTACTAAAAGGCCATTTTTGTTACAATGTAACCAAAACCGTACACAATGCACATCCACTGATAATGACCAACGTTCAGTTTCATTTGAGGACCAGGATGTTGACAACTGTGCCATACAGATTGTTTTTATGTATCGATTTCATTGCAAAGGGTGTATGAATTGATATGTAAAACGACACAAGACTTCGTGCTTTTCAGCTAAAATTGTACAGAATTCTTGCCACAAACAAAATGTTGACTATTTGGGGCATACAATCATTGTATCTCTGCAGATTTAGTTGTGAGGATACAGAATCATGACCATTTGTTCTGGTATTGCACTCAGGTAGCCTGTTTCTGGTATCAGGTTCAGGAATGGCTGAGAAAGCATAACATGAATCCAAAGTTGACCCTAGAAATAGAATTGTTGGGATATCTGGAGAGACCTGGTTAGTCAATTACTAATATTCTAATACTCTTAGTAGAAGTATTTATCTTCAACTTGCAATCTGTGGATTCTATTCGATATATTCAAATTGTATGTTAAACATCACAGCATAGTAGAAAGATATATGGCACGTAGAAATCCGAAGAGGATGGCCAGCAGCGATAGGTGGGATGGGCTGAGGGAAGCTGAGGGTTGGGATGTGGAACTGGAGACAAGTGGGAGTGGAGATGCTGGGCGGGGGATAGAATGACGGTCAAAGGAAAAAGAAAGGGAAAAAAAGTCTAAATAAACCCCCCAAAAAGATTGAATGACACTGAGGGACAACATTATTACAGCGAATGCCTGTATGCCTGTTGGCCTGAGGCTGACGCCGCACAGCTACACACACACACATAAATAGTTCCACATGCACTCCAACAGGTCGCTGGTCCGGGTCCCGGTCCTGATCTGTCGACGTGCCCTTGGGCGGGGAGCTTGACCCTGGTTGCTCCTGTGGGTCTCTCTGGATGGGAGTGTCTGCTAGGTGACTGAACGGAATGTAAATGTTGAGCAGCTTCACTGCAGGTAGATTGTATGTTTTAATATTCAATGAAAACGAATAACCAACCTCGTGGCAGGCATTATAGAAAATGAATACAGGACTCAAACAATCTCTAAAGCAAGCACCCCACCCCCACGTGCTAGTGAGTAGCCAGCTAATCTTTAGATTTCAAGTCTAGACAATTTGGGCTCCCGAGTGGCGCAGTTGTCTCAGGCACTGCATTTCAGYGCAAGAGGTGTCACATTACAGTCCCTGGTTCAAATCCAGGCTGTATCACATCAAGCCATGATTGGGAGTCCCATAGAGTGGCGCACAATTGGCCCAGCGTCATCCAGGTTTGGCCATCATTGTAAATAAGACTTTGTTCTGAACTGACTTGTGATAGAGATTTGGAACACCCCCCCCTCATATCGAAAATACAAACAAGATCTTTAGTTTACAGCAGTGTTTCCCTGTCGTCGCTCACTTTGTGACTAACAGGCGCCTGTCCTATGAATAAATCGCTAGAAGATGCCTATTGTTCATTCTAGGGGGAGAGGGCTTGGCTGACTGTTTTTCTGACTAGTAAATTGTAAAAAAGTAGCCGTTTATATTTAAGTGGAAAAAGTACCCAGGTGAAAGTGTGTGTATAGCTGATGCTAGTGGAAAACACTGCTAGCCTATATTTCTCTGCTGCTAGCATGAGTGACATTGGCAGCAGCCAATGAGCTGGGGTTTCCATCATTCCACAACTAGTCACATGGTTTGTCATAGTAGGCCATTGGCTCAGAGAGAGAGTAGAAACCTAACATGGCTAAGGAGGCCAGGCCACGAGTCGTAGACTGAGTAGAACACACCTTCACCTATAACCAAAATCAGTGTACAAGGCAAAAAGAACAAGACACACAAATGGAAGAAAATGCCACTGAGGACAGAACTGCAGGGCCTTAGTTGGAGGGAGCATTGAGGCTCAGTGACACAAGAGCATGCAGATAGGAGAGGTGGTGTGCAATCTCTTACCAGGTTGCTCCATAAAGCAAAMGGCCGCAGCTCCACGATCTTCTTGGCCTTCTTCACCGAACAGCCGGCGATGAGGGACAGCTCGTCCAGCGAGGCCTCTTGGAAGAAGAGCAGGATCTGGCCTTGGAGCTTGGATGTGCCCATGTCTTCCGCCCCCGAGTCCAGGTCCTCGTCCTCAAACTCGCTGCTGGCCGTCTCCTCGTCCTCCGAGCTGCTGGCCCTCTCGTCAGAGGTGTGAGCCTTCCTCTTCCTCTCCACTGCCTCCATTTTAGCCATGCTGGTCCCGTTGGACATCTTCAGGCTCGGCGAATTTGAAGAGGAGGAGGYAGGTTTAGATTCAGGGGCAAATTTCTTGAACATCCATTTTAGAGAGGAAGCTTTGCTTGGCTTGGCTTCCTCCATGCCGTCCTTGGACTCTCTGCTCGGCTTGGCGTCACTCTTGGTGTCGCTCTTGGCTTTGGGTTCCTTTTGCTTGACTTCAGGGGAGCTGGAGTATTCCTCTTCAGTAGAAGAAATCAGTAAAAAGGGCACGTTGATAAATATAACGAGTACAGTAGTAATAAACACACTAGATGGTAAGAATAGGTGAAACAGTCACATGACTAGCAACACTATCAGTGATGTTTCAACTGGATGAGGACAGTCACATGATCACCTGGGTCAGAGAACATGCGAAGCGCCTCCAAGGCGTCGGCCACGTTCCACTCATGTTCCTGGAGCACAGCCCTGAGTTCCTGTAGGATGTGACAGACAGGGTAGAAGAGATCAATTGTCACACTCCAGTCACCTTTTCTAAAAATCACCCGATTTACTTAAATGGAAAAACGACTCTTTCCTCTTTTGTTCTTTATTGCTTCTCTATTGTTTCCGCAAGCGAGGGAGGAGGATGATGACGACAGAGGCCACCGTCAGACCAACACTTTAAAAATTGCCTATTCCTGGAAGTTTAAAGTGAGTCTAAGAAAGATTCTCACACCACCTGGTGTGTTATGATCATGACTCTCGAGGTGTGTGTGGTTGCTGTGGCAACAGCTGACTATAGAATTACATCACAGGTTGGTGGCACCTTAATTAGGAAGACGGGCTTATGGTAAAGGCTGGAGCAGAATAGGTGGAATGGTATCAAATACATCAGACACATTGGAGCGTTTCTCTATATGAATACTACCGTGATCAACACTCGTGCTCCAAGTACATTCTTAGATGACCTTCTATTGAGTACGTTCCTGTGAGGACGAGTGTGGAGAACGCATAAAACACTGGCACTCCCCCTACTGTAATACCTCACTCTGCACCTCCCCATTCACTGACCCTTCTTCCAGCCAGGACAATGGCAGCAATATAGACCAAACAAGATATACACAAAGCAAACATTTTACTTCATGCTAACACAGCTAGCTACATGTGCATCTTAATAATGTACCTAACCAGATAGAATAACAGGTAAAAAATTATCTAAAGCCAATGTTACCCAAGGTAGATGTCAATTCTTCATGGATAGCTACAATTCTTTGTGGCTATATGACTAGCTAACAGTACTAGCTAGCCAGTTAGCTCTAACTTACTATGGGCTTGCTACCTACTTTGTAGACAGGATTTCTGTGTGGCTGACACTCTCACTCACTTCCTTATCCTGGTCAAAGAACTTCCTCTGCAGTTTCCTAACCATGGCCTCCTGTCTTTCCCAGCTGGGCTCTGCGCCCTCCTCTTCAGAGTCTTCAGCCTGGTGAATCAGACAGCGTGTTCATTAGTGTACACCGTAGCAAAACATTTTGAAAAAAAAGTAAATAGTGAATACACCCACAGTGAAGGTTAGTACTGCTGAGAAGCAGCAACGGCACAATGCATGCATGGTGTTAAGGTCTACCCCCCCCCCGTCTCTGGTGAAGGCCGCTGGGGTGGGAATAGAACAGTCTCTGGTGAGGCCGCTGGGGGTGGGATAGACAGTCCTCTGGTGAGGCCGCTGGGGGTGGGATAGAAAGTCTCTGGTGAGCCGCTGGGGGTGGGATAGACAGTCTCTGGTGAGGCCGCTGGGGTGGGATAGACAGTCTCTGGTGAGGCGCTGGGGGTGGGATAGACAGTCTCTGGTGAGGCCGCTGGGGGTGGGATAGACAGTCTCTGTGGAGGCCGCTGGGGGTGGGATAGACAGTCTCTGGGTGAAGGCCGCTGGGGGTGGGATAAGACCGTCCTGGTAAGACGGGGCGGGGTAGAACGTCTCTGGTAAGACGGGGTGGGGTAGACTGTCCTTGAGGTCACGGGGTGTGGTAGATCCGGCTCTGGTGGGGGGGCTTTAGACGTCTCTGGGGAGGGGGGTTTAAACGTCTCGGGGTTAAACCGTCTCTGTTGGGGGGGGGGATTTAGACCGTCTCTGTTGGGGGGGGCTTTAGACCGTCTCTGTTGGGGGGGCTTTAAGACTGTCTCTGTTTGGGGGGGCTTTAGACTGTCTCTGTTGGGGGGCTTTAGACTGTCTCTGTTGGGGGGGCT
>NC_036855.1:3118239-3129449 GCF_002910315.2 Salvelinus sp. IW2-2015
GGGGGGGGGGCGTTTTAGGGACCGTTCTCTTGTTTTGGGGGGGGGGGGCTTTAGACCGTCTCTGGTGAGGGGGGGGAATTTAGACCGGTTCTTCTGGTTGAGGGGGGGGGGGCTTTTAGAACCGTCTCTGGTGGGGGGGGGGGCTTTAAGACCGTCTCTTGGTGGGGGGGGCTTTTAAGACCGTCTTTCTGGTGGGGGGGGGGGGGCTTAGGACCGGTCTTTGGGTGGGGGGGGCTTTAGACCGTCTCTGGTGGGGGGGGGCTTTAGACCGTCTTCTCTGGTGGGCGGGGGGGCTTTTATAGACCGTCTCTGGTGGGGGGGGCTTAGGACGTCTTCTGTGGGGGGGGGCTTTAGGAACCGTCTCTGGTGGGGGGGGGGGCTTTAGACCGTCTTCTGTTTTTTGGAGGGGGGGGCTTTAAGACCGTCTCTGTTTGGGGGGGCTTTTAGACCGTTCTCTGTGAGGGGGGGGGCTTTAGACCGTGTCTCGGGGGGGGGGGGGCTTTTAGACCGACTCGCGGGGGGAATTTAAGACGTCTCTGTGGCTTAAGACCGTCTCTGGTGAAGGGGGGCTTTTAGACGGTCTCTGGTTGGGGGGGGGGGGGTTAGACCGTCTCTGGGGGGGGGGGGCTTTTAGACCGTTCCTTGGGGGGGGGGGGGCTTTAAGGGGGGGGACCCTCTTTTGGTGGGGGGGTTTTTAGACCGTCTTTCTCTGTGGGAGGGGGGGGGCTTTTAGACCGTTCTTCTGGTGAGGGGGGGGGCTTTAGAACCGTCCTTCTGGTGGGGGGGCGCTTAGACCGTCTCTGGTTGGGGGGGGGCTTTAGGGGGACCGGTTTAGACCGTCTCGGGCGGGGGGGGGGGCTTTAGGGGGGGGACCGACTCGGGGGAGGGGGGGGATTTAGACCGTCTCCCTGGTGGCTTTGCACGTCTTGGGTGAAGGGGGGCTCCTTTTAGACCGTCTCTGGTGGGGGGGGGGGGCTTTAGACCGTTCCTCTGGGTGGGGGGGGGGGGGCTTTAGACCGTCTCTGGTTGAGGGGGGGGGGGTTTAAGACCGTCCTCTGTGGGGGGGGGGGTTTTTGACCGGTCCCTCTGTTTGGGGGGGGGGGTTTTTAGAACCGGTCTCTGGTGGGGGGGGGGCTTTAGAACGTCCTCTTGAGGGGGGGGGCTTTAGACCGTCTCTTGTGGGGGGGGGGGGGCTTTAGACCGTCCTGTTGGGGGGGGGGGGCTTTAGACCGTCTCTTGGTGGGGGGGCTTTTTAGAAACCGTCTCTGCGTGGGGCTTTAGGGGAAGTCTCTGGGGGGGGGGGGGGCCTTTAGACGTTCCTGTGGGGGGGGGCTTTAGACGTTCTTTGTGAGGGGGGGGGCTTTAGACCGCTTCTCTGGTGGGGGGGGGGGCTTTTAGACGTTTCCTGTGGGGTGGGGGGGGGCTTTAGAACCGTCTCTTGTGTGAGGGGGGGGGCTTAGACCGTTCTCTGGTGAGGGGGGGGGGCTTTAGGACCCGTCTTTCTGGAGGGGGGGGGGCTTTAAGACCGCTTCTCTGTTGGGTGGGGGGCTTTAGACCGTCCTCTTGTTGAGGGGGGGGGCCTTTAAGACCGTCCTCGGGGGGGGGGGGCCTTTTAGACCCGACTCGGGGGAGGGGAGGGGGGATTTTAGACGTTCTGTGGGGCCTTCTAGGTGACCCGTCCTCTGGTGAAGGGGGGGGGCCTTTAAGACCGTCTTTCTGGTGGGGGGGGGCTTTGAACCGTCTCCTGGTGGGGTGGGGGGGGGGGCTTTAGACCGGTCTTCTGGTGGGGGGGGGGCTTTAGGGACCGTCTCTGGTGGGGGGGGGGGCTTTAGACCGTCTCTGTTGGGGGGGGTTTAACGTCTTCGTTTGGGGGGGGGGGGCCTTTTTAGAACCGTCTCTGGTGGGGGGGGGCTTTAGACCGTCTTCTGGTTGGGGGGCTTTTTTAGACGTCTCTGGTGAGGGGGGGGGGGGCTTTAGACGTCTTCTGGTGAGGGGGGGGGGGGGACCGGGTCTTCTGGTAGAGGGGGGGGGCTTTAGACCGTCTCTGGTGAGGGGGGGGGCTTTAGACCGTCTCTTGTGGGGGGGGCTTTTAGACCGGTCTTCTGGTGAGGGGGGGGGGGGCTTTTTAGACGTCTCTGGTGAGGGGGGGGGGGGAGGGGGCCGTCTCTGTGGAGGGGGCTTTAGACCGTCTCTGGTGGAGGGGGGGGGGCCTTTTTTAGACCGTCCAGGGGGGGGGCTTTAGACCGTCTCCGGGGGAGGAGGGTTAAGACCGAGTCTCTGTGGAGGGGAGGGGGGGGGGGGCTTTAGACCGTCTCCTGGTTGAAGGGGGGGGGCTTTAGACCGTCTTCTGGTGGGGGGGGGGGCCTTTCAGACCGTTCCTCTGGTGAGGGGGGCTTAAGGACCGTCTTCTGGTGGGGGGGGGGGGCCTTTGGGGGGGACGTCTTGGGGGGGCTTTAGAACCTGTCCTGGTGGGGGGGGGCTTTTTTAGACCGTCTCTGGTGAGGGGGGGGGGGGGGGGGGCCTTTAGAACCGTTCTTCTGGTGAGGGGGGGGGGGGGGCTTTTAGACCGTCTCTGGTGAGGGGGGCTTTAAGACTCTTCTTTGGTGAGGGGGGGGGGCTTTAGACCGTCCCTCTGGTGAGGGGGGGGGGGGCTTTAGAACCGTCTCTGGTGGGGAGGGGGGGGGGGGGCTTTTAGACGCGTCTCTGGTGGGGGGAAAGGGGTTTAAGGGGCTTTAAGAAAACCGTCCTTTCGGTGGGGGGGGGGCTTTTAGACCGGTCTCTGGTTGAGTGGGGGGGTGGGGGAAACTCTGGTGGGGGGGGGCCTTTTTAGACGTCTATGGTTGTGGAAAGAGACCGTCTTCTGGTGAGGCCGGTGGGGGTGGGGGCCGTAGAATGTCTCCTGGTAAGGTTTGGGGGGGTAAAGAAGGTCTCTGGTGAGGCGCGTCTACTCCACCCCCGTCTTACCAGAGACGTTCTCTTCCTCTTGCTGAGCTGCTGGACCACATCTTTGTCTCGACAACTGCTGGATCCGTCCGGTTTCCTCTTCCGCGTTGAGTCTGGACAACCGATTGAGTCAATGTGTGAGGAGAAACATGCCTATATTTTTCATGTTTTAGCAATGGCAGACAAAGCCCTATAGCCATCATTACAATGAGGTCCAGGCTATGTTGTCATGAGCGGAAGAAGAGATGTCATAAACATAAAAAACACTGGAAAACACTGGTCAAGCAGGCCATGTTTGGTGGTATAGTAGGGGACAGGCCGCAACCTGCTGTCTATGGTAGTAGTAAATCAAACAGATACCTTTGTCACCAAACATCAGGCATGAGGCTACGGCACCATCTAAAGTGCTTGTGCTTTCAATCACCTGAAAACAAAGCAAAGTTCAATATATAAGCGATGTGAATCCAGACACTGAGCAGCAGCTGTCTTTAAGAGACTATACAATAGTTTGTGACAGAAAAGTGATTGATATGAAATTACCTCCAGCAACTCCTTCCTGTTTCTGTTAGGGAAGATTTCCTGCAGTTTTTCCAGTCTCTCTTCCAGCTCCTTRTCAACTTGGTCTTCCTTATCATATGGCTCAGTCATCTCTCTTACCTCTAGCTTCACTGGTTTCTTCACTGGTTCCCTGAAAGAGAAAGAACTACAAGATTAGACTGGCATGTTAAGCAACACTTAATGGAATTAGTTATAACGTTACCTTGACGCAAGTCATGGGGGAAATATAGGCTAGGCCTAGATATTTCATCTCAACGCGGCTCTACTTACTTCACCACTTTCGTTAATTTATCCCTCATCGAATCACTTGCCAAATCGTCATCAGAGTCACTGATGACATCTTCAAACACTACTCCTCGCGCAGGTTTTCCTAGGTTGGCCATCGGTGTTGTTACTCGTGCTGTATGGGCCATAGAAATATGGGMAAAGACAGTTTAGCAATCAGATGTAATTAAAGCGAGGGCACATACTATAGTTATGCGATTGTTGCTAGCAATCAGTTCACCACCCAAAACACAATTTGGTTGACCAACCAACTAGCTTTCTATTTAGCTAGCTAACGTTAAATGTTAGCTGTCGCCCAGAGAAAGTAACTGATAAAGCTAGYTAACGTTAGCTAACGACTAAGGTATARCTAAATGTCAACAGTACAAAGTCATCATATATTATGATTAGGGTTAGCTAGCTAAGCCAAATATGTATAGTGTAGGTCCTGCTCTTGCCGCTGGTTATAAGCGATGTGGCAGCTAGCGGTCTAGCTAGCTACAATGGCTGACTACTGTTAGCTTAGCTAGTTAGCAAGCAAATCATACCTGGTTTATTCTCCTTTTCTGACTCTGGACTTACGGAACCGCTGTATTTATCCTGGTTAGACGTTGCTTTATTATTGTCAAAACGAAACCGGTCCAAATTAAATAAACTCATTTTCAAACGACAAGTATTAAAACGTTACACAGCTAGCTAGCAAGCAATAGAGGTGAGCTCTTTGTCTCGGCACAAAAGATTCCTTATTCTGGCTACGATTAACCAATGAATTGGTGCCAATAACGCTGTAGTAGCTAGCAAGCTAGCCACGAAACGTTCCACCTTTGAAAGCGGGACTCTCAATAGTTGCAAGTTGTCAGTACTCAAACTWTCCAACGATAACTCATCAATTATACAATCCAACATACGTTCATTATTTTAGATATACGGCTAGCTAAACGTTAACACTAACTATAAAAACCTTATACTATGAGAAAAATCCATTTATTTTCCCGCGAACTCATTCTGCCTCGAAAGACAATAACGACGCTTTCGATTGGACAAGATTTCTCAACGGCAAGAGCAATGGACCAATAGCAAAACCACACACTAAAGCAGAGACCGACCGGCTTTTCACATCCGGCACCAATATGTAACCACATACATTTTGTAACGTAAACTAACATGCAGCTTGTTACATTTTAACGAATACATTTGTGTAGCCAGTAACTTTGTATATATTTTATGTATTCCAGCACAACAGAAATTAATTGCAGTTATTCAAACGTTTTTCATGATTATGGTATTCTGCCTTGGTTATTTCAATATTTGCTMATTTCAGTCATGTTTCAATCTGATCGATAATAGTAATTACATAATAAGACATTTATTATATTGTTGTAACAGGATAAAATTATAAAATAAGATTATATAAACAATGATCTTTGCAGGCCAGCCGGTAAGGTTTGAAGCTGTGGTTAGAGGTGTATGCGATACGAATGTCCACTAGGTGACACACTATAACAGATCTGCTATTTCATCCACCCTCATACATGTAGTGTCCACAGGGGGGCAACACATACAAATACTCTTGCCTGGGACTGGAGCTGAGGATGGAGCTGGGTGGTGAGTAGGGGCTGGGTGGTGAGTAGGGACTGGGGTTGGAGCTGGGTAGTGAGTATAGGCTGGAGCTGGGTAGTGAGTAGGGGCTGGAGCTGAGGATGGAGCTGGGTAGTGAGTATAGGCTGGAGCTGGGTAGTGAGTAGGGGCTGGGGATGGAGCTGGGTAGTGAGTAGGGGCTTGGAGCTGGGTAAAGTGGTATGGGCTGGAACTGGGTAGTGAGTAGGGGCTGGGTAGTGGAGTAGGGTCTGGATGGAGCTGGGGGGTCGTGAGTAGGGGCTGGAGCTGGATAGTGAGTATAGGCTGGAGCTGGGTAGTGAGTATAGGCTGGAGCTGGGTAGTGAGTAGGGGCTGGGGATGGGTTGGTGAGTAGGGGGTGGAGCTGGGTAGTAGGGGCTGGGGTTGGAGCTGGGTAGTGAGTAGGGCTGGGGATGGAGCTGGGTAGTGAGTAGCGGCTGGGGATGGAGCTGGGTAGTGAAGGTGAGGGGCTGGGTAGTGAGTAGGGGCTTGTGGATGGAGCTGGGTAGTGAGTAGGGGCTGTGGATGGAGCTGGTAGTGAGTAGGGGCTTGTGGTGGAGCTGATAGTGAGTAGGGGCTGGGGATGCGGCTGGGTAGTGAGTAGGAGCTGGGGCTGGGATTCTCATGATATCCATTTGACAACTACAGGTGTGAACCACTCTTTTTAATATCATCAACGCTACTCACAAAAAACTGCCCAATTTGTGTGAAAGTAGCCGACCAGATGCATTACAGCACAGCACATCTAGACTATAGCTCTAAGGACCAAACTAATAACCATTCATCGACTTCTTTCTAGTAACTTGTCGGGAAAACAACATTGGCATTGAGTTGAAATTAGGTGGTTTGAGCTGGCTGAACCTAAACACGTACTCATCTTACAGTACGAGACTCCCGGCTATATGGATGAAAGAAAGTGAATTAATTCATGCTAAATCTAGAACATATTCCAGTGTCACTGTTTTTGGAATGAGTGATGTCACTATGGAACAAACATCATCTTAAAACATACGTTTATTTAGGTTAACTTTCTTGTATACCTTTCATTGTATAATACTTGCATKATGTGCCCCTGCTCACCTGTATTCAATTCATTTGCTCTTTAAACTCTTAGACCTTAATGGGTTGAAGTGCTACCAATCCACCAACAATAGGAGAGAAAAAAAACAATGTATGCATTGCTTTGCCACATACATTCATCACACTATTTAAACCAGGTTGATCGTGTTCATAGGTTCATAGGTTATAGGTTATACTGTACAGATGCAAATAAATACTAACCTGCTGTGATGGGCATGCAATGCTGTTTAAAATGCATTTACCCCTATAGAATAACGTTGACTGGATGTGTTACAGTGTACAGTCCTGGCTTGTGTCAGCACTGCAGCTCCGATCTGCCGCCCGCCACCCTGTCTCCTCTCCCCATCACTATGGAGACCCAATAACTTACACTACTGCCACGAAGACAATGGGCACACTGACATGGAGTCTGATCAGGGCCTTGACCCCACACAGCGGGAAGCCAAACCATGGCTCCTGGTCAAGTTTTCCTGCAGTCTCGGCTTGCACATGAACTTTTCGCACACCCATTCTTTCACTCTCTCTCTCTGTCTGTGTGTTTACAATTTTTACTCAGTAACAGGACTCTTGTCTGGCTCTTAAAAAGAGATGAATGCCCCATTGCTACCACTGTCACCTCAAACTATACATGGGAAGCACAACAACCAGTTTACTTACATGAGCTGGCAGCCACTGTGTGTTAGCAGGTATGAATACTTTATGTATGCCCTTGGTTTTACCTTTGACCTCCTAGTCGCCGACACTTTTCAATAGAGATGTACAGAGGTGTGCGCCAGACATTAAGAGTAGTCAGGGGAGTCAGAATATAGGTGGTTGATGAAAATGGATATGAGGGTTTGGATTAGTGACTGGGTACACGATAAGACCCCATCTATAGATGATGTACACATGGAGATGGGGTATTCCGTTGAGAGAGCACTTTTCAAGCTTGACCCGATATCTCAGTGGACTTGTCACTGTGTCTGTCTCTATCCGGTCGCCATGACATCCAACTTGGCCGAGACCCGAYGGCGTCAGGGAGCACCTTATCTCTGTGGCAACACGTCTGGTATTTGACCCCCCCCTTCTGAAAATACATATCATCTCCTTCAACCTCCTTACTTGATATGGGGGAGGGGGGGGGGTGGCTCGAGAGTTGACACAGTGATGATGATATTCATGATTGGAACGATCATAATACTGATTATGGTAATGAGATGTGTCAGCATTTAATTTGCATCAACAGTTTTAGATATGTTCATCATGTGATGGATAATGCACATAAATGTGAAGTAAACATAACTCTGTACTGGCTGAGAAACAATCCCTGTTATAATTTTGATGAAATACTGTATTTTCTATATAGAGTTGTCATGTCAACATTTGAATACTGGTAAGCTATGTGCAATTCACAGGAGGCTGCTGAGGGGAGGACGGCTCATAATAATGTGCGGAACGGGGCAAATGTAATTGTATCAAACACATGGAAATCATGTCTTTGTTGTATATGATACCATTCCACCTATTCCGCTCCAGTCATTACCACGCGCCCATTCTCCCCAATTAAGGTGCCACCAACCTCCTGTGGTGCAATTAATAATTGACTTGAAAGTGCCTCAAAACAAGTGTTTTATCAAAACAAAGTCAGTAGGATATGAATGAGTAGTATTAGAGGAGGGAAAACCCACCTATCAACAAGGACTGTGACTGTCTTGTGAATTTCACTCCATCTCTCTCTCTCTCGTTCTGTCTCCATAGCCAGTAGATGTGGGAAAGGGAAGTGGTCTTTCCGTCTCCATCAGTGGCATGCTAGGGTTGAACCCTGGCGAGTCCAGGTACGGGGTGGCGCTGCCTGGAGACTTTCATTCAAATGGTAGGGTGGAAGTGCATGGAGTGGAGGGCCGCAGTGGCCCAGTAGTACCCCAGTGGCCATGTACCCCAGTGGCCCAGTAGTCCCCAGTGCCCAGTAGTACCCCAGTAGTGCCCAGTTGTACCCCAGTGGCCCAGTTGTACCCCGTGGCCCAGTAGTACCCCAGTGGCCCAGTAGTACCCCAGTAGGGCCACAGTACCCCAGTAGTGCCAATAGTTCCCCAGTGCCCCAGTAGTACCCCAGCGGCCCAGTAGTGCCCCAGTAGTACCCCAGTAGTACCCAGTAGTGCCCCAGTATACCCAGTAGTCCAGTGGTACCCCAGTAGTACCCCAGTGTACCCAGTGGTACCCCAGTAGTACCCCAGTAGTACCCCAGTAGTACCCCAGCGGCCCAGTAGTGCCCCAGTAGTACCCCAGTAGTACCCAGTAGTACCCAGTAGACCCCAGTGGCCCAATAGTACCACCAGTGGCCCAGTAGTACCCAATAGTACCCAGTGGTGCAGTAGTCCCAGTATACCCCAGTGTACCAGTGGTGCAGTAGTACCAATAGTACCCAGTGGCCCAGTAGTACCCAATACCGCAGTGGTCAGTAGTACCCCAGTAGTACCCAGTAGTACCCCAGTGGCCCAGTAGTACCCCAGTGGCCATAGTACCCCAATAGTACCCCAGTACCCAGTAGTACCCCAGTAGTACCCGTGGCCCAGTAGTTCCCCAGTAGTACCCAGTACCCCAGTAGTACCCCAGTGGCCCAGTAGTTCCCCAGTGTACCCCAGTACCCCAGTAGTACCCCAGTAGTGCCCCAGTAGTACCCCAGTAGTACCCCAGTGGCCCAGTACTAACCCCAGTGGCCAGTAGTACCCCAAGTAGTACCCCAGTGCCCCAGTAGTACCCCAGTAGTACCCCAGTGCCCCAGTAGTACCCCAGTAGTACCTCAGTGGTACCCAGTAGTACCCCATGGCCCAGTATACCCCAGTAGTGCCCCAGTAGTACCCCAGTAGTACCCATGGTACCCAGTGGTACGCCAGTGGCCCAGTAGTACCCCGTAGTGCCCAGTAGTACCCAGTAGTACCCCAGTGGCCCGTAGTACCCAGTGGCCCAGTAGTACCCCAGTAGTACCCCAGTGCCCAGTAGTACCCAGTAGTACCCCAGTGCCCCAGTAGTACCCCCAGTAGTACCTCAGTGGTACCCAGTAGTACCCAGTGTCCCAGTAGTACCCAGTAGGGCCCCAGTAGTACCCAGTAGTACCCAAATGGTACCCCAGTGGTACGCCAGTGGGCCAGTAGTACCCCAGTGCCCCAGTAGTGCCCCAGTAGTACCCCAGTAGTACGCCAGTGACCCAGTAGTACCCCAGTAGTACCCAGTGCCCCAGTACTCCCCAGTGACGCCAGTGACCCAGTAGTGCCCCAGTAGTACCCGCAGTAGTACCCGCAGTAGTACCCCAGTGGACCCAGTAGTACCCCAGTAGTAACCGCAGTAGTCCCCAGTAGTGCCCAGTAGTACCCAGTAGTTACCCCAGTAGTACCAGTGGCCCAGTAGTACCCCAGTAGTACCCCAGTAGTACCCCAGTAGTACCCCAATGGTACCCCAGTGGTACGCCAGTGGCCCAGTAGTACCCAGTGCCCCAGTAGTGCCCCAGTAGTACCCCAGTAGTACGCCAGTGACCCAGTAGTGCCCCAGTAGTACCCCAGTAGTACCCCAGTAGTACCCCAGTGCCCCAGTAGTACCCCAGTAGTACCCCAGTTAGTACCCCAGTGGCCCAGTAGTACCCCAGTAGTAACCAGTAGTACCCCAGTAGTACCCCAGTGCCCCAGTAGTACCCAGTATACCCCAGTGCCCCGTAGTACCCCAGTGGCCCCAGTAGTACCCCAGTGGCCCAGTAGTACCCCAGTGGCCCAGTAGTACCCCAGTAGTACCCAGTAGTACCCCAGTGGCCCAGTAGTACCCCAGTGCCCAGTAGTACCCAGTAGTACCCCAGTAGTGCCCCAGTAGTGCCCCAGTAGTACCCCAGTAGTACCCAGTAGTGCCCAGTAGTACCCAGTAGTACCCCAGTAGTGCCCCAGTAGTACCCCAGGATACCCAGTAGTACCCCAGTAGTACCCAGTCCCCAGTAGTACCCCAGTAGTACCCAGTGGCCCAGTAGTACCCCAGTAGTACCCCAGTAGTCCCAGTGGCCCAGTAGTACCCAGTAGTACCCCAGTAGTACCCAGTGCCCCAGTATACCCAGTAGTACCCAGTAGTCCCAGTAGTACCCAGTAGTACCCCAGTAGTACCCCAGTAGTACCCCGTAGTGCCCAAGTTTACCCCAGTAGTACCCAGTAGTGCCCCAGTACCCAGTAGTACCCAGTAGTACCCCAGTAGTGCCCCAGTAGTAACCCCAGTAGTACCCCAGTAGTGCCCAGTAGTTACCCCAGTAGTAGCCCCAGTAGTACCCAGTAGTGCCCCAGTAGTGCCCCAGTAGTACCCCAGTTAGTGCCCCAGTAGTCCCCCAGTAGTACCCCAGTAGTGCCCAGTACCCCAGTAGTACCCAGTAGTGCCCCAGTAGTGCCCCAGTTACCCAGTAGTACCAGTAGTACCCAGTAGTGCCCCAGTACCCCAGTAGTACCCAGTAGTACCCCGTAGTGCCCAGTAGTACCCCAGTAGTACACCAGTACAGTGCCCCAGAGTACCCCCACTAGTACCCCAGTGGCCCAGTAGTACCCCAGTAGTCCCAGTAGTACCAGTAGTGCCCCAGTAGTACCCCAGTAGTAACAAGTAGTACCCCAGTAGTACCCCAGTAGTACCCAGTAGTGCCCCAGAAGTACCCCAGTAGTACCCCCAGTAGTGCCCCGTGGCCCAGTAGTACCCAGTAGTACCCCAGTAGTACCCCAGTAGTACGCCAGTGGCCAGTAGTACCCCAGTAA
>NC_036855.1:3132070-3180558 GCF_002910315.2 Salvelinus sp. IW2-2015
ACTACTAAGCTGTGAAATGTAGCTAGATAAGTCATTGAGAAAGTAGATACAAAGATGCAGGTGGAGAGATACGGTTGATATGACTGTTGCAGCCACTCATGTTCATAGACTGACAATAGTCACTGTATTGATGGTGCTACAGTACATGTAGACTAATTCAGATTAGTTCTGAGATATGTGTGGTAGTTATAATAGTGACAGGTTAGTTCTGAGATATGTGTGAGTTCAGTACATATCACTAATACACGATCGAACACGGATCTCTTCTGGACAGGCAATCAGTCGCGATACACGGTAACTTGGTTACATAACAACCTCCACATCACATAATATCTTCGGAAGGTTAAGCCTCTACAATGTCGTAGTCACATTATCGTTGAGTAGTTATACTCGCTGAGATTCCACACTATTTTTAGTTATTTGCGCGAGACTAAAGTGCTTTCCTCTTCAAAGCTTAAAACATAAACATAGAACAACGAGATGCTCCCGTATAATCGCGCTCCGAAAGGTGTATTCTGTGTGCCTTCTGAATGTTCATTTGTCATTATCCCCGGTTCTTCATCATGGTGGTGTAGATCTCGTAATTGAGTGACAAGCAGTATAAGTTAGATGCTAGTGCTTTATCGTGGAGCTTGGGGTGTGGGCCGATATAGTTGCATAGCTGGTGGATGACGAAGCTCATAATTGGAATCAGTTGACAGTGGTTCAGATATGCCATGGAGCATACTCGTCGTGTAGTTATTTAATAGTGACAGGGTTACGATCTCGTGGAGAAATCATTGGTCGTGGTACGTATTAATTTAGGTGGTACAGATGTCTAGATCCTTTAAGATCCATTGTGCAATAGGCTCACTGTCACGTATATGATAGTGACGGGCAGGAGGCAGACCAAGTTTAGATATCTGAGGGAATCTCGGAACTGATGCGTAGTCCAATCACTATAATTAGACCTGCCGCTTAGTCTCTTAGCACGATACTAGCTCCCCGGTAGTTACCTTATATCATGTGCACATCTAGGCCGGGTTTATGTCTTGAGACACTCATGGTGTGTATTAAAAGTGATATAGATGCTGAGGTGACATATATGATGTCATAGATCCGCTTACCGGGACTGATAGATCTCCGATAGCTGCAGCTGTAGATGATATGTCATGTAGTATACTGAAGTTGACCATATGGTTCTAGTCGGCTGAGATATGTGTGGTAGTTATAATAGTGACAGGTTTAGTTCTGAGATATGTGTGGTAGTTATAATAGTGACAGGTTAGTCTGGAGATATGTGGTGGCGTGCTATAAGGACATAATAGATAATAAGTTTAGGTAGGTGATCGTGGGAGATATGTGTGGTAGTTATAATAGTGACAGGTTAGTTCTGAGATATGTGTGGTAGTTATAATAGTGACAGGTTAGCTTCTGAGATATGCGGTACCAGGGAAAATCCAGGCCCTCTACCGGGCCGTTGTTAATTCCACACTGGTATCACCTCTCTTATATTAGATAGTGACAGGTGTTCTGTGGAATTGCTGTCGCGCTACCTTGTACTACCACTGCCCTCGGTAATAACTATGTGACAGATTCTCTCCTGCGATAGTCAGTTTTGGTTAGTCATCATTCATTCATGTTTCTCATTGTAAAAAAAAAAAACAGCAGGACAGCAAATTCCACAGCAAATTCCCAAGATCGTCAGGCTGATCCCCTGGCTTGACTTCTTACATAACATCACTCAAAGCTTTGTCACACTTACATAATAAATGGCCTGTACTTAAATACCTTAGCATTTTTCTACACATGCTTCTCCTAGTAAATGCTTCAATGCAAACATTGAAGCTGTCGTCGAATCAGATTTGATGGGCTCTACAAATATTTCTGAATATGTCCCCCTAGGAACTATAGGGTTGTCAAAAAATGTGCCCAATTCTGTTGGTTTCATTTCAATGATGTCAGGGAGTATACACATTTAAAAAAAAATATATATATATATTTCACTTTTATTTAACCAGTTATTCCAGTTGAGAACAAGTTCCCATTTACAACTGCGACCTGGCCAAGATAAAGCAAAGCAGTGCGACAAAACCAAGACAACACAGAGGTACACATAAACAAACGTACAGTCAATAACACAATAGAAAAACAAAACATAAGGTTGAGACTGTAATAGATGTATTGAGGATACATTGAGGAAGTACGTGCAATTTGTGCTACACTTTCTTCTAGATCTCTCTTAAATTARCATCAATTACTCTCACCTACTGGCTTACACAGCTCAGGTATAAAATGACCCAAGCCTGAAGCCTGAAGCTTCAGGTCCWTCAGGAGAAGGATCGCCTTATGGTGAGGATAGCCGTGCTGCAAGCCCAGCTTAACGATACAATCGTTAGGCAAGGTTCATTTAAGTGTAGGAAAGGATGAAACAGCGTCTGTGMCACCAATAAGTACAGATGGTAGTACAAATCCCTTCGCACAGGTCTCCCGCAGCCAGACAACTTTCTCATGGCTTCTGGAAGGAAATGCTGTAGGAATGCTCAACCGGTGTCGCTCATTCAGCTGACAGATACTTTCCCCATTAAGCAACGAGTCGGAGTCAGAGGCCAAGCCTTCCCTTGTCTCTCCTCCACCCGTTACGGGGTCTGAGACGCCAAAGCCTCCCACAATTAGCTCTGACAAATTGAACTCCCTAGTCATTGGCGACTCCATTACCCGCAGTATTAGACTTAAAAATAATCATCCAGCGATAATACACTGTTTACCAGGGGGTAGGRCTACCGACGTTAAGGCTAATCCGAAGATGGTGCTGGCTAAGGCTAAAACTGGCAAGTGTAGACAGTATTGTAAATGAGAACTTGTTCTCAACTTGCCTACCTGGTTAAATAAAGGTGAAATAAAAATAAATAAATAAAAATGGGGATATTGTTATCCACGTCGGCACCAACGATGTTAGGATGAAACAGTCAGAGGTCACCWAGCGCAACATAGCTTCAGCACGTAAATCAGCTAGAAAGATGTGTCGGCATCGAGTAATTGTCTCTGGCCCCCTCCCAGTTAGGGGCAGTGATGAGCTCTAACAGCAGAGTCTCACAACTCTCACAACTCTCAGAAGCTGTTTTCTGCCCCTCCCAAAAGATATATAATTTGTAGTTAATTGGCCCTCTTTCTGGGACTCACCCACAAACAAGACCAAGCCTGGCCTGCTGAGGAGTGACGGACTGCATCTAGCTGGAGGGGTGGTCTCGTCTATCTATGACATAGACAGGGCTCTAACTTCTCTAGCTCCCACAATGAGATAGGGTGCAGGCCAGGCAGCAGGCTGTTAACCAGCCTGCCAGCTTAGTGGAGTCTGCCACTAGCACAGTCAGTGTAGTCAGCTCAGCTATCCCCAATGAGACCGTGCCTGTGCCTCGATCTAGGTTGGTCAAAACTAAACATGACGTGTTCGCTCTAGCAAACTCACTGGAGTAAAGACCTCCTCCATTCCTGTCAGTATTGAAAGAGATTGTGATATCTCACACTCAAAATGGGCTACTTAATGTTAGATCCCCCTTCAGAGCAGTTATAGTCAATGAACCAATCATGATCATAATGTGATGTGATGTGATTGGCCTGACGAAACATGGCTTAAGCCTGATGAATCCCCTGTGCATTCCTGCAAAGGCGGAGGTGTTGCTAACATTTACCGTAGCAAATTTCAGTTTACAAAAAAAAGACGCATTTTCGTCTTTGAGCTTCTAGTCATGAAATCTACAGTAATGCACCCTACTCAATCACTTTTTATAGCTACTGATTACAACAACTCCTGGGCCGTATACAGCGTTCCTCACTGAGAGTTCCTGAATTCCTATCGGATCTTGTAGTCATGGCAGATATATTCAATTTTTGATTACTTTAATTATTCACATGGAAAAGTCCACGAGACCCACTCCAAAAGCTCTTTCGGCGCCATCATCGACTCAGGGGTTTGTCCAACATGTTGGACCTACTCACGGCCACAGTCATACCCTGGACCTAGTTTTGTCTTGTGGAATAGACGACGACAGACAGACAGACAGACAGACAGACGAACGACAGACAGACAGACAGACAGACAGACAGACAGACAGATCAGAACAGACAGACAGACAGACAGACAGACAGACAGGACAGACAGACACAGACAGACAGACAGACAGACAGACAGACAGACAGGACAGACAGAACAGACAGACAGACAGACAGACAGACAGACAGACAGACAGACGACAGACAGACAGCAGACAGACAGACAACAGAGAGAGCGGGAAATGGGCAGAGAGAATAGAAACTTGTTAGTGGTGTCTTTGCCGCTTCTTTTGCTTTATGGATTGCAGAGACTGTGAGGTGGCTGAAATGGGAATATGAAGATGGGAGCAACCCCCTACCGGCAAGGGCTGGTGGGCTTGTGTCTGCATTGGGACAAGCCAGCAGGGAGGCCTGGTGACAGCAGCAGAAGAGATCTGAGAGAGGGGGGCTGACGCCACGGGGGTCGATGTCTGACATGACCCCCTCAGCATGGCCCCAGCAGGCCACTGGGAGGCTATAGCCAAAGCCAGTTGCCATGGAGCACTCTCCCCCCTGTCCGGGTGTATGTCTGTGTCTGTCTGTCTCACCAAACTGCTTGAATATGAATATGATTGAATACTAAGGGGTCCCACTGTGCATGTGCACACATCACAAAGGTTTGCTTCATGTTTCTCGTACATAAACCAAATACTAAATACACCACAGTCTGTCACAGCATTGTATTATTTTCCATGACTAGAGGCAACCGATTGATCGTTCGTGATGCCCGTTAGGCTGCGTTTACACAGGCAGCTCAATTCTGATCTTTTTGTCCAATTATTGGCAAAAGAGCTGATCTGATTGGTCTAAAGAGTTGGACTGCCTGTGTAAACCATTGTCTTAGATCAGATTCAATCTGATCTGATCTGCTTGATAACTCAAACATTAATGGTACAGATCAAAGTAGTTTGGMAACACATTTTTTTGCTGTCTTAACATTCTATAAAACTATTACCAACCCAGTTCTACATCTAGCTAAGGAATTTTGTAGTTAAACAGGCAGTCTAGCGGTTAATAAAGCGTTAGGCCAATAACCAAAAGGTTGCTGGTTCGAATATCTGGCCCGACTATGTGAAAATCTGTTGCTGTGCCCTTGAGCAAGGTACTTAACCCTAATTTGCTCTATGTACTACTATGGCTGACCCTGTAAAACAGGGGTGTCAAACTCATTCCAGGAAGGGMTGCGGGTTTTTGTTTTTTCCTTTCATTTCAGCCCTAAACAACCAGGTGCCCTTGCTCAAGAGCACATCGACATATTTTCATATAGTTTGCCCGGGTATTCGAACCAGCAATCTTTTGACCTTAATTCATCAATCAAGAACATTGTGAGGAGCGAAAAACCACAGACACGCGGCCCTCCGTGGAATGAGTATGACACGTGTGCTGTAAAACAACACATTTCACTGCACCTACAATATATGCTTTGCAAAAGTATTCATCCCCCTTGGCATTTTTCCTATTTTGTTCCATTACAACCTGTAATTTTTATGGAATTTAATTTGGATTTCATGTAATGGACATACACAAAATAGTCCATATTGGTGAAGTGAAATTAAAAAAAGAACTTGTTTCAAAATAAAATAAAATAAATTAAACGGAAAAGTGGTGCGTGCATATGTATTCACCCCCTTTGCTATGAAGCCCTTAAATAAGATCTGGTGCATCAATTACCTTCAGAAGTCACAAAATTAGTTAAATAAAGTCCACCTGTGTACAATATAAGTGTCACATGATCTGTCACATGATCTCAGTATATATACACCTGTTCTGAAAGGCCCCAGAGTCTGCAACACCACTAAGCAAAGGGTACCACCAAGCAAGYGGCACCATGAAGACCAAGGAGCTCTCCAAACAGGTCAGGGACAAAGTTGTGGAGAAGTACAGATCAGGGTTCGATTCTAAAAATATCCCAAACCTTGAACATCCCACAGAGCACCATTAAATCCATTATTTAAAAATGGAAAGAATATGGCACCACAACAAACCTGCCAAGAGAGGGCCGCCCACCAAAACTCACGGACCAGACAAGAGCCAACAAAGAGACCAAAGAAAACCCTGAAGGAGCTGCAAAGCTCCACAGCGGAGATTGGACTATCTGTCCAAAGGACTACTTTAAGCCGTACACTCCACAGAGCTGAGCATTACGGAAGAGTGGCCAGAAAAAAGCCATTGCTTAAAGAATAAAATAAGCAAATGTGTTTGGTGTTTGCCAAAATGCACGTGGGAGACTCCCCAAACATATGGAAGAAGGTACTCCGGTCAGATGAGATAAAAWTTTAGATTTTTGGCCATCAAGGAAAACACTATGTCTGGTGCAAACCTAACACCTCTCATCATCCCAAGAACACCGTGTTGGCAGCATCATGCTGTGGGGATGTTTTTCATCGGCAGGGCTGGGAAACTGGTCAGAATTGAAGGAATGATGGATGGCGCTAAATACAGGGAAATTCTTGAGGGAAACCTGTTTCAGTCTTCTAGAGATTTTAGACTTTCCAGCAGGACAATGACCCTAAGCATACTGCTTAAGCAACACTCGAGTGGTTTAAGGGGAAACATTTAAATGTCTTGGAATGGCCTAGTCAAAGCCCAGACCTCAATCCAATTGAGAATATGTGGAAGGACTTAAAGATTGCTGTACACCAGCGGAACCCATCCAACTTAAAGGAGCTGGAGCAGTTTTGCCTTGAAGAATGGTTAAAAATCCCAGTGGCTAGATGTGCCAAGCTTATAGAGACATACCTCAAGAGACTTTCAGCTGTAATTGCTGCAAAAGGTGGATCTACAAAGTATTGACTTTGGGGGGGTGAATAGTTGTGCACGCTCAAGTTTTCTGTTTTTTCGTCTTATTTCTTGTTTGTTTCACAATATAAAATATTTTGCATTTTCAAAGTGGTAGGCATGTTGTGTAAATCAAATTTCAATAAAATGTATTTATAAAGCCCTTCTTGCATCAGCTGATGTCACAAAGTGTTATACAGAAAACCAGCCTAAAACCCCAAACAGCAAGCAATGCAGATGTAGAAGCACGGTGGCTAGGGAAAAACTCCCTAGAAAGGCCAGAACCTAGGAAGAAACCTAGAGAGGAACCAGGCTATGAGGGGTGGCCAGTCCTCTTCTGGCTGTGCCGGGTGGAGATTATAACAGAACATGGCCAAGATGTTCAAATGTTCATAGATGACCAGCGCGGTCAAATAATAATAATCACAGTGGTTGTGGAGGGTGCAACAGGTCAGCACCTCAGGAGTAAATGTCAGTTGGCTTTTCATAGCCGATCATTCAGAGTATCTCTACCACTCCTGTTGTCTCTGGAGAGTTGAAAACAGCAGGTCTGGGACAGGTAGCACGTCCGGTGAACAGGTCAGGATTCCATAGCCGCAGGCAGAAAGCTTGAAACTGGAGCAGCAGCACGACCAGGTGGACTGGGGACAGCAAGGAGTCATCAGGCCAGGTAGTCCTGAGGCATGGTCCTAGGGCTCAGGTCCTCCAAGAGAGAAAGAGAAAGAAAAAAAGAAGAGAAAGAAAGAAAGAGAGAAAAAGAGAGAGAATGAGAGAGCATACTTAAATTCACGTAGGACACCAGATAAGACAGGAGAAATACTCCAGATATAACAGACTGACCCTAGCCCCCCGACACATAAACTATTGCAGCATAAATACTAGAGGCTGAGGCAGGAGGGGTCGGGAGACACTGTGGCCCTGTCCGACGATACCCCCAGACAGGGCCAAACAAGTAGGATATAACCCCACCCACTTTGCCAAGCACATCCCCCACACCACTATAGGGATATCTCCAATCACCAACCTACCATCCTGAGACAAGGCCAAGTATAGCAAATGAAGTTCTCCCCCACGGCACAACCCAAGGGGGGGCGCCAACCCGGACAGGAAGACCCCGTCAGTGACTCAACCCACTCAAGTGACGCACCCCTCCTAGGGATGGCATGGACGAGCACCAGTAAGCCAGTGACCCAGCCCCTGTAATAGGGTTAGAGGCAGAGAATCCCAGTGGAGAGAGGGGAACTGGCCAGGCAGAGACAGCAAGGGTGGTTTGTTGCTCCAGTGCCTTTCCGTTCACCTTCACACTCCTGGGCCAGACTACAATCAATCATAGGACCTACTGAAGAGATGAGTCTTCAATAAAGACTTAAAGGTTGAGACSGAGTGTGCGTCTCTCACATGGGTAGGCAGACCATTCCATAAAAATGGAGCTCTATAGGAGAAAGCCCTGCCTTCATCTGTTTGCTTAGAAATTCTAGGGACAATAAGGAGGCCTGCGTCTTGTGACCGTAGCGTACGTGTAGGTATGTACGGCAGGACCAAATTGGAGAGATAGGTAGGAGCGAGCCCATGTAATGCTTTGTAGGTTAGCAGTAAAATCTTGAAATCAGCCCTAGCCTTCACAGGAAGCCAGTGTAGAGAGGCTAGCACTGGAGGAATGTGATCCAATTTTTTGGTTCTAGTCAAGATTCTAGCAGCCGTGTTTAGCACTAACTGAAGTTATTTATTGCTTTTTCCGGGTAGCCGGAAAGTAGAGCATTGCAGTATTCTAACCTAGAAGTGACAAAAGCATGGATTACTTTTTCTGCATCATTTTTGGACAGAATTTGATTTTTGCAATGTTGCGTAGATGGAAAAAAGCTGTCCTTGAAACAGTCTTGATATGTTCGTCAAAAGAGAGATCAGGGTCCAGAGTAACGCCGAGGTCCTTCACAGTTTTATTTGAGACAACTCCACAACCATCAAGATTAATTGTCAGATCCAACAGAAGATCTCTTTGTTTCTTGGGACATAGAACTAGCATCTCTGTTTTGTCCGAGTTTAAAAGTAGAAAAATTATACAACCCCCCCAAAAACAATTTAATTCCGGGTTGTAAAGGCAACAAAATAGGAAAAATGCTAAGGGGGTGAATACTTTTGCAAGCCACTGTATGTGACAAATAAACGTCCTTATTTGTATTTATTTTTTTGGGTCCACATTGTCTACAGAAAAAAATACCTGAGTCATGTGAAGTTCCTCTACTTACATTGAAGGACTGCACTGCTCTGTGGAGTATGCAGATGTGACTGCTCCTTGATATTGTTCTTGTTTCTGGGTGTGATTGTGTCATGCCAGTAGATCACATTGAGGAAGTAGCACTGACACATTCCCCCTATTATCTCTGTTCCACTCCAATCCCCCCCCCCCCAAAATATGCTTGACAGACATGACAGCTTTTGTGTAATCAAAGCTCACACAGTCACCCAATCCAAATTGTGTATCTCCACTTCACCTTCTCCCTCGTTCTCTATTTCCACCACGTCTGCTTCTCTCTCCCTCTTCTTCTCTGTCTCAGGATAGGAATGTGATCTTGGGGAGCACTTTTCTTCTTCTCCTGTTTGTCCAGCAGACTCTCCCCTCTGCACCCCTCTCCTTTCTCATTCTGTCTGTAGTTCTCTGCCACCCTCCCTCCCTTCCACCCTCCATCCATCCCTCTCTCCTTCCCTATTCACTGGTCTCACTCCTGATAAGTTGCCACAAAGCGCCCACTGTGTCCCTGGCCTGTCCCCGGCTCCTCATGGAGCACCCGAGCGTGAGGCCGAAAAGAGGACTCACTTATCTCTACACCCCTCCCCCTCCTCATCCACCTCATCCTCCTTCTCTTCCCCTTCCTCTTCCTCCCCCTCCTCGTCTTCCTCCTCGTCCTCCTCGTCCTTCTCCATCTGCTCCTCCTCCTCCTGCTCCTCCTCCCCCTCGTCCTCCTCCTGCTCCTCCTCCTCCTCCTCGTCCTTCCTCGTCCTTCTCCACGTCCTCCTCCTCATCTTCCTCCTTGTCCTTCCTCGTCCTTCTCCTCATCCTCCTCCTGCTCCTCCTCCCCGTCCTCCTCCTTGTCCTTCCTCGTACTCCTCCTCCTCCTCCTCCCCTCCTCCTCCTACTTAACCCTCCACTCAGAGAACCTTTCCTGCACAATGGCTGCCTGCTTTTAATGCCAGACAATGACACCGCCGATCTGAAAGTTAGCCTGCTATGTGCTCTAACACCCCCCCCCCCCCCMCTMCCACCACCMTCACCATTATGGCTACCTATGCTACAACCCCCCAACCCCCCACCCCAATTCCACGCCCCCTGTCTGTCCAGCGCCACCCAAAAGCCCCCAGCAGCATGCATGAAAGAGACTATAATGGTCCTTGTTAGCCACTTCAGTGGCTGCACCCATCCTCCTTATCTCCCCATCAGTGTACTCAAAGATGGCTGCTGGGGGAATGTCAGGGAGCCCAGGCAAAGGTCATGTTTTTATTCGCCCAATCGGCTGCAGTCTGATAAGACAATTTGTCAGGAGAAATCAGAGAGGGCTTGTGGCCATCCGAGTTCACTGGTAGGAATCAGGTAACCTGAGGTGACTGAGGTTACAGGGTGAGTTGAGATCATGTGAGGCTGCAGCTCTCTAGCTTTGACTCCGTGGGGGAGGTATGATGTGTTTATGTGTACTGAAGAAGAAGAAGAAGAAGAAGAAGAAGAAGAAGAAGAAGAATTATTCATCCATATGAGACGGAGCTATGTGTTTTCAACTTATTTTATGAATCCAAGGCTTTTTTTCTACATCACTAAAAGTTGACAAATTGCTACATTTGAAGATTTCTTTGTACATCTGTGTTAACACTTGGGTCTGTTGAAAGAGGAGGAAACAGAAATTCACTTCCATGGACATGTGTTTGTTTCCTCCAGTCCCCACACCTATCCTAATCAGTATTCTCCCCCACTGCTGGGCTACTCACATCAGCCCTAATCAAATCCCAGTAGTCCCAGCATAGTGTCACCCAGGACCAGAGACTCTATTCAGACCTGCCCGTCTCGGCTCCTAATCAACGGGTTATTGCTCAAGATCAAATTTGCAGTGGAGAGGCAAATCTTTAGCGATGTGATTTCAGTGGCCCTAACCCAATAGGTTTACGAAAGCCTTACTTTTATTCTCAATGTTTCATCTTACAACAAGGTGATGGCATTTTCATTTTCATTCTTGTATTTCTCTTGATCTATTTACCAACCTTTTTTTTGGTGTTTATGAACTGAAACACATGTAGGTATTGGTCATTGAAATTGGGTTTATTTCTGTCCTAGGAATTCTAAGGGCTGCTGTTGGGGTTCAGATTTGATAAGGGGACCAATCACTATGGTTTACTTGTGGTTTCTGTGCTGATTGAGTAATATTTGTGGTCTATTTTGTCATGATGTGGTGGTCCCTGATGGAAACAAACTACATTTATTGATGTCTGTGCGGTCATTGCTTTTTTTATTGATGGTCAATGGTACAGTATTCTTGGGTTGGCTACAGGCTGCAACATCTCAACCCTAGATCACTCTTAGAGGAAACAGCAACATCAAACGTATAGTACTGGGATGCTCCATAAATAGAAAGATAAATGAGGTAAAATGAAACAAAAGGCATGTGATATTCCTATATGTCAGGCCTATACATGTGTTATATTACACGTCTAACAAATCAAGTGTCAGAAGTACTCAACAAACCATTACCAAGTAACTGTAGCATACTTCAAGATAGATTTGATATTGTTGAGAGGGGATACTAGAACAACAGAGGATACGCTCTGGTTCCCAGCGGTGTGTGATGAGTGGAGCCAGGAGAGATGGTGGGACCCGAGCTGCACTGGTGGCAGGCACAGAGACAGGGGCAGACACAGCCTTAACAAGCTAATGAAACATGTCACTGTGTTATTTCCTGCCCCCCCCCCCCCCTTGCCTCAGCCAGACCCAGTGAAAGGCCCCCTGCCGCCCGGGCCCATTGTTGGCCCACTGGATTAGTTGAAGTCCCAGGGGGTCCGTCTCCATCCATCACTGTCTCCCTCAGACAGGGTCCTCACACTCCTCACACACAGTCAAACACACACACACACACACACACACACACACACACACACACACACACACACACACACACACACACACACACCACACACAACACGCCCAAAACACTGAAGCCCAATACAGGTCTATGTCCACACGGTGTGCGTTAAACTCTCCCAAACCAACCCACATACTGTGTAGTGTGTTCTCTCATACTCACGTAGGTGTCATCGTCCTCTCACTCATCATCCCAGTGCACAAAGAGAGGCGGCCCTGGTCCGCATGCTCTGATGGGGCAGGAAGGCAGGCAGGGTGGACCCCAGTGGGCTCCTGGGAGAGGAATGAGGGGCGCGCCCCCCCGGGTCAGAGTTCCTGACACAGTCTCACACTCAGTGGTAATTAACTGGGGGCCTGATTGACAGCCAGTTCATTTCTCAGAGGAGAGGTGAAGGAGCTGTCTGTTTGTCCCACAGTCACACCCCCAGCCACGTTGGGACTTGGAGAGAGGGCTTGTCTTTCCCATCACAAGTCTTCAATGTCGTACCGATGCGTCACATGGGGTAACGTAACAACGGCATTCGCAGTATCGTAAGACCTTGGATTCTTCTGGGATTCAAGTCTGGAGTCAATCAGTCGTGGGATTTTCTCATTTGGGCATTTGGGCTCTCCTCCGTGAGCCGGAAACCGATAAGTGGTTGAGTGGTCGAGGAGCGTGTCAATTTGTTAGTAGGCAAATGGAAGACGGTCCTCCCCTTCTCGATAGCCTCCTTTTGGTGAGGAAACACAAATGTGTCCTACCTGAGTCCTTCACGGAAGAGTTTTGAAATTTGCCACACCCCCTTTAAATCAGCTATTGTTTTCTCAAAGGAGAAAGCAAGCAAACATTTTAAAACGATATGCTACTTATGATATGCTATAATATGAAATTATATGCTACTTATCCTTTTATCTGTAAAATGTCTAGCACAACTAGCTAAATTCGTTTTTATCACTTTATACATTTATTTTGGGATTCCACCTTGTAAACGTCACTTGACTGATGATGCGCGATTGGAGAAGGAGAGTCATTTCATACAAGCCCATTACAAGCACACTTTCCCTCTCCTCGCCTCCTCTCTTCGATTAACTTTGACCGGAGGAGAGAGGACAAAGGCGTTGAGGAAATCTAATTGAGAAAAGGCCTATCTGGGATGTACAGTAGTTTAACTTATAGGCATGCAAYGACTTAAAACTTTGATCACCATGTTTTGACAAATCAAAACATGATTGATTTGTAAATTACTTGAATGGACATTACTGTTTTCAACGCCACGATAGAATCAGCTTCAAAATATCAACACTGGCTTTATAGTCTTCAACTCCACTAAAGAGCTATTATATCGTTGTAGAGACAGAGAACCTCTCCATACCTTTGTGTACTACATTTCATAACTGACTAATGAGCAAGATTTCTAGGACACAAATATAAACCGTTGTTGCTGATTGACACTGTTCCTTCCACTCACTGCTTTTGTTGAACACTATTTCACAGAAATCTCTAAACAGGGTTGTGCTGAACCCCAGAGTTCTAACACAATGCACATTTCCCATTACAAGTCGACCTGAATCTYTGCTCTTCTTGGTGCAACTCCTCTTCAGCAATTCTCTCTATTGATTTTGCAGTCGGGAACACTGCAAAAAAAATCTACACCGATTTCAATGAGAATTGAAGAGAGGATCTGATCCTTGGCGGTAACACAGCTCTGTTTCAGATAGCATGTTCACCTTTGAAGAATGCACTTAAAAGGGAGGAAATCTGTGGATTTAAATGGTGTCGCTCCTTGATTCCGAGGGAGACGTTTTCTCTAGCAGCACAAAGATCGACGGATCGGATTGCACCGGGGCATTCACCGGACCACTTTGTTTTCAAATGGTTTTGTTAGTTGTTACACTGCAGACATCCAACACCTTCCAAGTATCTGAACTGTAAAAAGCTCTTATACTCTCCTGCAGGTAACCCAGAAAGGAGCTGAGGAGGGAGCGGAGGCCTGAGACACTGCATCAGCAGCAGGATCAGTCAGTCCCAGCTAACTTCTTCTTGGTGATGATCCTTCTCCCTCCAGGGTGCCTGGAGTTTAAGCAGCTTAACACTGCCTTAGCACCACCTAATACTGGACTAAACCCTGGGTTTTCATATGTTCCACTCAGCAGCTCCCTTGACCTCTGACATCCACCAAAATGTACTGCACTGTACTGTACACACCCACACATTCAATGTGTAAAATGTATGTACTGCACTGTACTGTACACACCCACACATTCAATGTGTAAATAGCGAAGTTGAATAATCATGGGCTGTATGTTTGACAACACAGCAGCACACAAACACTATAAAAGCCAGGATGTCAAGCATGGACACATAACCTGTGCATCGGGGAGCAGGGGTGTGTGCTGGGGCTACGGAGACGAAAGGGGGCCAGGGGTGCAGGCAGGGAAAGACTATCCGCTACATTAACCTTCCCCACCACTGCCAGAGCCTTTCTGCACTCCTCTTTCAGCGGGACCCAAGGGAGGGTAACTCTGAGCCTKGTCCATTCTCCCAGAGAACTTTGATTTCCTATTAGGTTCCTTGTGTGGAGAGGGGACCTGGCCGTCTCACATTCAGTGGCAGGCCCTGGGCAGGACAATGGCTGGCCCCGGCCTGGATACAGGGCCTTTGTTAATGGGGCCATTTGTGTTGCCCTGTCTCCCTGGCAGCTAAAGACCCTCACATCACATGGTCTTCCCCAAAGTACTTAGCCCGTTCACTGGAGGGGCAGGGGGATGATGAGCAGGGGACGGCAGGGGAGGGACACAGACTGGGTGGGTGGGTGTCTGTCTGTCTGTCTGTCTGTCTGTCTGTCTGTCTGTCTGTCTGTCTGTCTGTCTGTCTGTCTGTCTGTCTGTCTGTCTGTCTGCCTGTCTGTCTGCATACATGGGGAAATGTACCAGCATGAAGAGTCTGGGTACTTTTATACATTTTCAATAGTGGTTTTCTTTGGAGTGGTTGGTTTTCGTAATCTCTATTCTCTTCCCCGTTGTAGGCTAATTCTCCACCATTGTATTTCATTCATAGGGGGCCCACCAGGCATCAAGTTCATGTTTTTTAACTGGTCACCATGCCACAAGTACATTGACATGCTTAACTTGCAAGCTTTACCCAACAGTGCAGTAATCATTATTAAGAGCAGCAGGTAGCCTAGCGCTTCGAGCATTGGGAAATAACTGAAAGGTTGCTGGTTTGAATCCCTGACCTGACTAGGTGAAAAATCTGTCGATGTGCCCTTGATCAAAGCACTTAACCCTAATTGCTCTGGATAAGAGCATCTGCAAATTGACTGAATGTGTAGATACAGTTGAATTCGGAAGTTACATACTGTAACGGTGTTCCTCCTCCCCTTCATACGAAGAGGAGGATAGTGATTCGACCAAAATGCAGCGGGTTTTGAATACATAATGATTTATTAAATCAATCGACGAGGACACGAAAACAAACACTGGGAAGGATTACAAAAAACAAAAAACGAAATGACTGACTTACTCCATGAGTACTTACATAAAACACGAAGCACGTAGGAACAGGTACAGACTATAACACGAACGAACAACAGCTACAGTCCCGTGTGGTACGCAGACACAGACACGGAGACAATCACCCACAAACAAACAGTGAGAACAACCTACCTTAATATGACTCTCAATTAGGAAAACGCAAAACACCTGCCTCTAATTAAGAGCCATACCAGGCAACCCAAAACCAACATAGAAACAGCAAACAGACTGCCCACCCAAAACTCACGCCCTGACCATCACACACATACAAAACAACAGAAAACAGGTCAGGAACGTGACAGAACCCCCCCCCTCAAGGTGCGAACGCCGGGCGCACCAGCACAAAGTCGGGAGGGTCTGGGTGGGCATCTGACCACGGTGGTGGCTCAGGCTCCGGACGCTGTCCCCACACCACCATAGTCACTCCCCGTTTCTGTATCCCCTCCCAATGACCACCCTCCAACTAAACCCACCTAAATGAAGGGGCAGCACCGGGATACGGGCCAGCACCGGGATAAGGGGCAGCACCGGGATAAGGGGCAGCACCGGGCTGAGGACTCTGGCAGGTCCTGGCTGAGGACTCCGGCAGGTCCTGGCTGAGGGGCTCCGGCAGGTCCTGGCTGAGGGGCTCCGGCAGGTCCTGGCTGAGGGGCTCCGGCAGGTCCTGGCTGAGGGGCTCCGGCAGGTCCTGGCTGGACGGCTCCGGCAGGTCCTGGCTGGACGGCTCCGGCTGGTCCTGGCTGGACGGCTCCGGCTGATCCGGTCTGGCGGAAGCTCCGGCTGATCCGGTTGGCGGAAGGCTCCGGCTGATCCGGTCTGGCGAAGTCCGCTGACGTGCGGAAGGCTCGGCTGATCCGGTCTGGCGGAAGGCTCCGGCTGATCCGCGGTTCTGGCGGAAGGCTCTGTAGGCTCTTGGCAGACGGGCGGCTTGCAGGCTCTTGGCAGACGGGCGGCTTTGCAGGCTCATGGCAGACGGGCAGCTTTGCAGGCTCATGGCAGACGGGCAGTTCAGGCGCCGTTGGGCAGACGGGCAGTCAGGCGCCGTGGGCAGACGGGCAGTTCAGGGCCGTTGGGCAGAGGGCAGTTCAGGCGCCGTGGGCAGACGGGCAGTTCAGGCGCCGTTGGGCAGACGGGCAGTTCAGGCGCCGCTGGGCAGACGGGCAGTTCAGGCGCCGCTGGGCAGACGGGCAGTTCAGGCGCCGCTGGGCAGACGGGCAGTTCAGCGCCGCTGGGCAGACGGGCAGTTCAGGCGCCGCTGGGCAGACGGGCAGTTGCAGGTCCGCTGGGCAGCACGGGCAGTTCAGCGCCGCTGGGCAGAGGGCAGTTCTGTAGGGAGGAGACGGAGAGACAGCCTGGTGCGCGGTACCGGAACTGGAGGCACTGGGCTGGAGACACGCACCATAGGGAGAGTGCGTGAGGAGGAACAGGGCTCTGGAGATGCACTGGAAGCCTGGTGTCGGCACTGGTGGTACTAGGCTGGGGCGGGAAGGTGGCGCCGGATATACCGGACCGTGAAGGAGACACGTGCTCTTGAGCACCGAGCCTCCCCAACCTTACCAGGTTGAATGATCCCCGTAGCCCTGCCAGTGCGGCGAGGGGAATAGCCCGCACTGGGCTATGCAGGCGACGGGGACACCACCTGAGGCTGGTGCCATGTACGCCGGCCCGAGGAGACGTACTGAGACCAGATACGTTTGGCCGGCTTCATGGCACTCGGCTCGATGCCCAACCTAGCCCTCCCAGTGCGGCAAGGTGGAATAGCCCGCACTGGGCTAAGCACGCGTACTGGGGACACCGTGCGCTTTACCGCATAACACGGTGTCTGACCAGTACGACGCCCTCTTATCCCACGGCAAGCCCGGGGAGTTGGCTCAGGTATCCAACCCGGCTTCGCCACACTCCCCTTTAGCCACCCCCCAAGAAATTTTTGGGTGTTACTCACGGGCCTCCAGCCTTGCTTCCGTGCTGCCTCCTCATAACGTCGCCTCTCCGCTTTCGCTGCCTCCAGCTCCGCTTTGGGGCGGCGACACTCCACTGGCTCTGCCCAGGGTCCTTACCGTCCAGGATCTCTTCCCATGTCCAATCCTCCTTTTCCCACTGCTGCTTCGTGGCTGTCCGTTAACCCGCTGCTTGATCTGGGTTTGGTGGTATTCTGTAACGGTGTTCCTCCTCCCCTTCATACGAAGAGGAGGAGTAGTGATTCGACCAAAATGCAGCGGGTTTTGAATACATAATGATTTATTAAATCAATCGACGAGACACGAAAACAAACACTGGGAAGGATTACAAAATAACAAAAAACGAATGTAGACTGACTTACTCCATGAGTACTTACATAAAACACGAAGCACGTAGGAACAGGTACAGACTATAACAAACGAACGAACAAACGCTACAGTCCCGTTGGTACCGAGACACAGACACGGAAGACAATCACCCACAAACACAACAGTGAGACAACCTACCTTAATATGACTCTCAATTAGGGAAAACGCCAAACACCTGCCTCTAATTAAGAGCCATACCAGGCAACCCAAAACCAACATAGAAACAGCAACATAGACTGCCCACCCAAAACTCACGCCCTGACCATCACACACATACAAAACAACAGAAAACACGGTCAGGAACGTGACACATACACTTAGGTTGGCGTCATTAAAACTCGTTTTTCAACCACTCCACAATTTTCTTGTTAACAAACTATAGTTTTGGCAAGTCGGTTAGGACATCTACTTTGTGCATGACACAAGTAATATTTCCAAAAATTGTTTACAGAGAGATTATTTCACTTATAATTCACTGTATCAAATTCCAGTGGGTCAAAAGTTTACATACACTAAGTTGACTGTGCCTTTAAACAGCTTGGAAAATTCCAGAAAATATTGTCATGGCTTTAGAAGCTTCTGATAGACTAATTGACATAATTTGAGTCAATTGGAGGTGTACCTGTGGATGTATTTCAAGGCCTACCTTCAAACCCAGTGTCTCTGAGCATTTCAACACTCTCAAATTAACATCTGCTAACCATGTGTATGTGAAAAATAAAATTTGATTTCTTTGCTTGACATCAGGGAAAATCAAAAGAAATCAGCCAAGACCTCAGACAAAAATTGTAGACCTCCACACAGTCTGGTTCATCCTCGGAGCAATTTCCAAACGCCTGACGGTACCACATTCATCTGTACAAACAATAGTACGCAAGTATAAACACCATGGGACCACGCAGCCGTCATACCGCTCAGGAAGGAGACGCGTTCTGTCTCCTAGAGATGAACGTACTGTGGTGCGAAAAGTGCAAATCAATCCCAGAACAACAGCAAGGACCTTGTGAAGATGTTGGAGAAAAGTATCTATATCCACAGGAAAACGAGTCCTGTATCGACATACCTGAAAGGCCGCTCAGCAAGGAAGAAGCCACTGCTACAAAACCGCCACAAAAAAGCCAGACTACGTTTGCAACTGCACATGGGGACAAAGATAGTACTTTTGGGAGAAATGTCCTCTGGTCTGATGAAACAAAATAGATCTGTTTGGCCATAATGACCATCGTTATGTTTGGACGAAAAAGGGGGAGGCTTGCAATCCGAAGAACACCATCCCAACCGTGAAGCACAAGGGTGGCAGCATCATGTTGTGGGGGTGCTTTGCTGCAGGAGGGACTGGTGCACTTCACAAAATAGATGGCCTCATGAGGATGGAAGATTATGTGGATATATTGGAGCAACATCTCAAGACATCAGTCAGGAAGTTAAAGCTTGGTCGCAAATACGTCTTCCAATGAACAATGACCCCAAGCATACTTCCAAAGTTGTGGAAAATGGCTTAAGTCAAGGTATTGGAGTGGCCATCACAAAGTCCTGACCTCAATCATATAGAAAATCTGTGGGCGAACTGTAAAAGCGTGTGCGAGCAAGGATCCTACAAACCTGACTCCGTTACACCAGCTCTGTCAGGAGGAATGGGCCAAAATTCACCCAACTTATTGTGGAGCTTGTGGAGGCTGTCCGGAACGTTTGACCCAAGTTAAACAATTTAAAGGAAATGCTACCAAATACTAATTGAGTGTATGTAAACTTCTGCCCACTGGGAATGTGATGAATAAATAAAAGCTGAAATAAATCACTCTCTCTACTATCGTATATTTCGATGACATTCACATTCTTAAAATAAAGTGGTGATCCTAACTGACCTAAGACAGGGRATYTTTACTCGGATTAAATGTCAATAATTGTGAAAAACTGAGTTTAAATGTATTTGGCTAAGGTGTATGGAAACTTCTGACTTCAACTGTATATAGGCTACACTTTCTCCTTCTGGACTTCTAACACCAGTGGGATGGGTGTGGCTTCGTGACAATGATCAGAAGAGCAGCTGTTCACCGATTTGACAGCTCCAACGCAGTTATACCTCCGACACCGCCAAAACAACAGCTATGTGCGTGTCGCCGTTTAACGCTTGATTTGATTGAATCTAGGCCAAAAAGATGCAGTCCCTGGGAGAAGGAACCTCCCTATAGCTGGGAAGGTACTACTAGAATAGCTTAGTATAATTGTTGTTTTAATAACTTGTTGTTGGCATAGTCTTGGTTGGTCCATTGAATTAAAAAAGTGCTGTCTCTCTAATTACCTAGTTAACCATTGCTGTCTGAACAGTTCCTTGCTAACCACTTGTTCTGTGGTTGGTGCTGACAGCCTGACTYAGATAAGTTTCAGGGCAATTGGKGTAGTAATTTCTGGTTAATAGTGGGTGACCTTGACCTCTCTGTCCCAAAGGCCCTAGTCCTATCACTATGYCCTTGCACAGCACCGAAACAGCTCTGGTTGAAGTTACCAACAAMCTACTGATGGCTKCTTGTTCTGGCTCTCCTAGCATCATCCTCCTCTTAGATCTCAGTTCTGTTTTTKACACTGTAGACCACAAMACACAACACCACAACACACAACAACTTTCTGACCTGCTAGAGCTGCCCCGGTCAACTGTAAGAGCTGTTTTTGTGAAGTGGAGCAACAATGGCTCAGCCGCAAAGTGGTAGGCCACASAAGCTCACAGAACGGGACCGGCGAGTCCTGAAGTGCTGAAGTGCATAAAAATCATCTATCCTCGGTTGCAACACTCACTACTGAGTTCCAAACTACCTCTGGAAGCAAAGTCAGCACAAGAACTGTTCATCGGGAGCTTCATGAAATGGGTTTCCATGGCCGAGCAGCCGCACACAAGCCTATGATCACCGTCCGCAATGCCAAGCGTTGGCTAGAGTGGTGTATAGCATTTCACTCTGGAGCAGTGGAAATGCGTTTTCTGGATTGATGAATTATGCTTCAAATCAAATCAAATTGTATTAGTCACATGCGCCGAATACAACAGGTGTAGAMCTGACAGTGAAATGCTGACTTACAAGCCCTTAACCAACAATGCTTTAAGAAGTTTTAAGAAAGTTAAGTAAAAAATAGATAAGWAAAAAATWAAAAATAAAAGTAACAAATAATTAAATGGCAGCAGTAAAATAACAATGGCGAGGCTATATACAGGGGGTACCATTACAGAGTCAATGTGCAGGGGCACCGGTTAGTCGAGGTAATTGAGGTAATATGTACATGTAGGTAGAGTTAAAGTGACTATGCATAGATAATAAACAGAGAGTAGCAGCAGAGTAAAAGAGGSATCTGGGTAGCCCTTTGAATAGCTGTTAGCCTCTTTGGGCTGGGGGGCAGTATTTTGACATCTGGATGACAAGTGTGCCCAAAGTAACCTGCCTGTTACTCAGGCCCAGAAGCTAGGATATGCATGTAATTGGTAGATCTTGGATAGAAAACACTCTAAAGTTTCTAAAACTGTTAAAATAATGTATGTGAGTATAACAGAACTGATATGGGAGGCGAAAACCCGAGGACAAACCATCCAGAAAAAGAAAACAAAATTCAGCCCATCACTGATTCCTATGGCTGTCATTTTTAACATGAAGGGAAAACCTGCCAGATTGCAGTTCCTAGGGCTTCCACTAGATGTCAACAGTCTTTAGAAAGAGTTTCAGGCTTGTTTTTGGAAAAATGAGCTAGAATTTGTAGTTTTATAAGTGGCTCCATTTGGCTGTAGTGTTTGTTTCGCATACTGGCGAATGCGCGTACTTTGTTGTTTATCTCCGGTAATGACAATAACGATTCTCCGTCTTAATTGTTTATAATTTATTTACGTATTAGGGTACCTGAGGTTTGGTGAGAAATGTTGTTTGACTTGTTTGGAGAAGTTATTGTTACATTGGGATTCATTTTGTATGCATTTTGAAGGAGGGAAACGGTGCATTATTATTAGAAGTTAAGCTTTTAGCTGATGTATGACACTTGTATTTTCATGTATGTTAAATATGACTATTTCTGTCATTTGAATTTCGCGCTCTGCAATTTCACCGGAAGTTGTCGAGATGGGACGCTAGCGTGCCACTGATCCGCAAGAAGTTTTAAGAAGCCTTTGGACCTAGACTTGACGCTCCGGTACCGCTTGTCGTGCAGTAGCAGAAAGAACAGTCTATGACTAGGCTGGAGTCTTTGACAATTTTTAGAGCCTTCCTCTGGTATAGAGGTCCTGGATACAGGAAGCCTGGCCCCAGTGATGTACGGGCCATACGCACTACCCTCTGTAGTGCCTTGCGGTCGAAGGCCGAGCAGTTGCCATACCAGGCAGTGATGCAACTAGTCAGGATGCTCTCGATGGTGCATCTGGCAGTCCGTCGGACGAATATGGTGTTTGGGGGATGTAAGGAGAACACTACCTGCCCAATGCATAGTGCCAACTGTACATTTTGGTGGAGGAGGAATAATGATCTGGGGCTGTTTTTCATGGTTCGGGCCCCTTAGTTCCAGTGAATGGAAATCTTAACATTGCAGCCTACAATGATATTCTAGATGATTCTGTGCTTCCAACTTTGGGGCAACAGTTTGGGGAAGTCCTTTTCCTGTTCAGCATGACAATGTCCCCGTGCACAAAGCGAAGTCAATACAGAAATGGTTTGTTGAGATTAGTGTGGAAGAACTTGACTGGCCTACACAGAGCCCTGACCTCAACCCAATCAAACACCTTTGGGATTAATTGGAACGCCGACTGCAAGCCAAGCCAAATTGCCCAACATCAGTGCCCAACCTCACTAATGCTCATGTTGCTGAATTGAAGCAAGTCCCCGCAACAATGTTCAAACATCTAGTGGAAAGCCTTCCCAGAAGAGGGAACTCTGCTGTTTATAGCAGCAAAGTGGGGACCAACTCCATATTAATGCCCATGATTTTGGATTTTGGAATGAGATGTTCAACGAACAGGTGTCCACATACTTTTGGTCATGTAGTGTTTTTAAACCCTTGAAAAGATTGAGTCCCACCTATATCAGCGACCTCATTAATATCAACGAGCCACCTCACACTCTCCGCTTCAGCCACTGCTTCAAATCCCCAAGACACGTCTCCGAAATATAGGGACCGAGCCTTCTGCTCCCTTGCCCCTCACCTACTGGAATGCTCTCCCTGACCATCTGAGAGCCTCTCCATCACTCAGAACTTTTAAAACGGGCCTTATAACTCACTTCTACAGAATGTATTTTTCATAGTCCTAGTCCCAATATAAMATKTATTTAGCACCTAGCMCACTATTGCATATATTCTAAATGTATGTTGTTTTTATTGTATATMATTTCTTATTTTTTTCCTCAGTRGAGGTTTGAGACAACTCTGTAATGAAAAGCKCTATACAAATGAAATGTATTATTGTTATTATTATTGTGCTCCATCTATGGCTGGGAAGAGACTGTTTCTGCTTCTACAARAATAGTTCAGTGTCATTTTTGTTTCAATAACTTGTTGTTGATATAGTCTTGCTTGGTCAATCGATGTAAAGTGCTGTCTCTCTAGTTASCTAATTAACCATTGCTGTCTGAACTGTTAATTGTTCACCACTTGTGGTGTTGACAATCTGACATGGATAARTTTCAGGGCAGTTGTTGTAGTAATCTCTGGTTATGTTTCACTATATTGGATCACTCCAGTATATTGGTATCACTCCGCGGCGGAGGGATACATCCGAGGTGAGGATTTACAGATTTACTCCCGTGTACACCTGTGTCACGGCTGGGGTCAGCCCCTTTATTTAGACTCCATGGCCGCGACACACATTCTCTTTCATGGCCAAATKGCCAGCCCCTCCTCTTGAATGCTCCACTCGCTGCATTTGGTTGATCTGTATCTTCCGCCCGTGATTTGTCGTGCTTGTCTTTCGTTAGCCACAAACTGTATTTACCTTACACAACTTGCTKACTGGCTAGTTCTGTGCGTGTTGTGAATTGCTTAACATGCTGCGCAGGTTCTCTGCTAATTACCAAACAAGTTTTTTTCTTGTTCTTTCCCCTGCAGAATGTAAGAGTATCATGGTGGGCTTCCACTACGTTGAGACATTAACTTTGGAGTTCCTTGACGGAGTTACTCCATCATTTTTACTGCTTGGATATTAAACCAGCTAGGTAATATTGCAGTTGGCGTAAAACACATACATTAAATCCATTACTTTGTTTCTGTTTTTTGTCTGCCTGTTTCTCCCACACGGGTCWTCCCCGTTTTTGCAGAGGTACTGGGTAATGTATCCCTCACCGGGTTCCAGCGATCTTATCTTGCCTCGACCACTTTCGGGAGTAACTCCTAACCTGCCAACACCTGTTGGGCTTGCTGACGGCGGCCTTGTTGTTGATTCCTCTGGGCCTGCTACGTCTCCGGCCTCTTCAACAGTGGTTCAACTCCCACCGGCTTCACCCAAAGCGCCACCGTTACCGCCAGCTGCGGGTGACCGCACAGTGCCTCAGGGCATTGTTGAAGTTGGCGCGGCAACTTCCTTTCTTTCAGGGTGGGAGATGCTGAGGATGCTGGTCAGCACAGGCGCCTCCCAGTTCGACTGGGGGTGTGTGACCAAGGGCAGGTTGGCCACGACTGTTGGCTACACCCTTGGAGCGGCAGGCACTCACTTCCGTCATCATGATGTGCTTTGAGAGACTAGTCAAGGACCATATCACTCCACCCTACCGGACACCCTAGACCCACTCCAATTTGCTTACCGACCCAATAGGTCCACAGACGACGCAATCGACGCAATCGAACAACATCCGCGCGCGAAAAGAGATGGCCGCCTCGCTTCGTTTCCTTGGAAAATATGCAGTATTTTGTTTTTTTACGTGTTATTCTTACATCGGTACCCCGGTAATCTTAGGTTTCATTACATACAGTCGGGAGGAACTACTGAATATACGATTGACGTCAACTCATCATCGTTCCTACCAGGAATATGACTTTCCCGAAACGGATCCAGTGTTTTGCCTTCCACCCAATACAACGGATCTGATCCCAGCCGGCGACCCTGTGCGACGCCGAAAAAGGGGAAAACGGGCGGTCTCGTGGTCAGGCTTCGGAGACGGGCACATCGCGCCTCCACTCCCTAGCATACTACTCGCCAATGTCCAGTCTCTTGACAATAAGTTGATGAAATCCGAGCACGGGTAGCATTCCAGAGAGCATCAGGGATTGCAACGTGCTCTGCTTCACGGAAACATGGCTAACTCAAGGGACGCTAACGGAGTCGGTGCAGCCAGCTGGTTCTTCATGCATCGCGCCGACAGAAACAAACATCTTTCCGGTAAGAAGAGGGGCGGGGGGTATGCCTTATGATTAACGAGAAGTGGTGTGATCATCATAACAACACACAAGAACTCAAGTCGTTCGTTCACCTGATCTAGAACTCCTCACAATCAAATGTCGACCGCATTATCTACCAAGGGAATTCTCGTCAATCATAATCACAGCCGTATACATTCCCCCCAAGCAGACACATCGATGGCCCTGAACGAACTTTATCTGACTCTTTGTAAACTGGAAACCACACACCCTGAGGCTGCATTCATCGTAGCAGGGGATTTTAACAAGGCTAATCTAAAACAAAACTCCCTAAATTCTATCAGCATATCGATTGTCTACCAGGGCTGGAAAAACACTAGACCATTGTTATACTAATTTCCGCGACGGTATAAGCCCTCCCCCCCCCCCTTCGGAAAAGCTGACCACGACTCCATTTTGTTGATTCCAGCCTACAAACAGAAACTCAAACAACAAGCTCCCGCGCTCAGGTCTGTTCAACGCTGGTCCACCAATCTGAATCCACGCTTCAAGACTGCTTCGATCACGCGGATTGGAATATGTTCCGCATCGCGTCCAACAACAATATTGACGAATATGCTGATTCGGTGAGCGAGTTCATTAGGAAGTGCATTGACGATGTCGTACCCACGACAACGATAAAAACATTCCCAAACCAGAAACCGTGGATTGACGGCAGCATTCGCGTGAAACTGAAAGCGCGAACCACTGCTTTAACCAGGGCAGGTGACCGGAAGCATGACCGAATACAAACAGTGTAGCTATTCTCTCGCGCAGGCAATCAAACAGGCTAAGTCTCAGTACAGAGACAAAATCGAGTCGCAATTCAACAGCTCAGACACAAGAGGTATGTGGCAGGGTCTACAGTCAATCACGGATTACAAAAAGAAAACCAGCCCCGTCGAGGACCAGAGGTCTTGCTCCCAGACAGGCTAAACAACTTTTTTGCCCGCTTGAGGACAATACAGTGCCACTGACACGGCCCCCTACCAAAACCTGCGGGCTCTCCTTCACTGCAGCCGAGGTGAGTAAAACATTTAAACGTGTTAACCTTCCCAAGGCTGCAGGCCCAGACGGCATTCCCAGCTGCGTCCTCAGAGCATGCGCAGACCAGCTGGCTGGTGTGTTTACGGACATATCAATCAATCCTTATCCCAGTCTGCTTCCCACATGCTTCAAGAGGGCCACCATTGTTCCTGTTCCCAAGAAAGCTAAGGTAACGAGCTAAACGACTACCGCCCCGTAGCACTCACTTCCGTCATCATGAAGTGCTTTGAGAGACTAGTCAAGGACCATATCACCTCCACCCTACCGGACACCCTAGACCCACTCCAATTTGCTTACCGACCAATAGGTCCACAGACACGCAATCGCAACCACACTGCACACTCCCTAACCCATCTGGACAAGAGGAATACCCATGTAGAATGCTGTTCATCGATTACAGCTCAGCATTTAACACCATAGTACCCTCAAACTCGTCATCAAGCTCGAGACCCTGGGTCTCGACCCCGCCCTGTGCAACTGGGTCCTGGACTTCCTGACGGGCCGCCCCCAGGTGGTGAGGGTAGGTAACAACATCTCCACCCCGCTGATCCTCAACACTGGGCCCACAAGGGTGCGTTCTGAGCCCTCTCCTGTACTCCCTGTTCACCCACGACTGCGTGGCCATGCACGCCTCCAACTCAATCATCAAGTTTGCGGATGACACTACAGTGGTAGCTGATTACACAACAACGACGAGACGGCCTACAGGGAGGAGGTAGGGCCCTCGGAGTGTGGTGTCAGGAAAATAACCTCACACTCAACGTCAAACAAAACAAAGGAGATGATTGTGGACTTTAGGATACAGCAGAGGGAGCACCCCCCTATCCACATCGACGGTCAGTAGTGGAGAAGGGGGAAAGTTTAAGTTCCTCGGTGTACACATCACGGACAAACTGAATTGGTCCACCCACACAGACAGCGTTGTGAAGAAGGCGCAGCAGCGCCTCTTCAACCTCAGGAGGCTGAAGAAAATTTGGCTTGTCACCAAAAGCACTCACAAACTTCTACAGATGCACAATCGAGAGCACTCCTGTCGGGCTGTATCACCGCCTGGTACGGCAACTGCTCCGCCCACAACCGTAAGGCTCTCCAGAGGGTAGTGAGGTCTGCAGAACGCATCACCAGAGGGCAAACTACCTGCCCTCCAGGACACCTACACCACCATGTCACAGGAAGGCCATAAAGATCATCAAGGACAACAACCACCCAAGCCACTGCCTGTTCACCCCGCTATCATCCAGAAGGCGAGGTCAGTACAGGTGCATCAAAGCAGGGACGGAGACTGAAAACACAGCTTTCTCATCTCAAGGCCATCAGACTGTTAAACAGCCACCACTAACATTTAGCGGCCGCTGCCAACATACTGACTCAACTCCAGCCACTTTAAAAATGGGAATTGATGAAATTAGTAAAAATGTACCACTAGCCACTTAAGCAATGCCACTTAATACAATGTTTACAACCCTACATTACCCATCTCTATATGTAATTACTGTACTCTATATCATCTACTGCATCTTGCCATCTTTATGCAATACATGTACCACTAGCCACTTTAAACTATGCCACTTTATGTTTACATACCCTACAGTATCCATCTCTCATACGTATATACCGTACTCTATACCATCTACTGCATCTGCCATGCCGTTCTGTACCACCACTCATTCATATATCTTTATGTACATATTCTTATCCCTTTACACTTGTGTGTGTGTGTAAGGTAGTAGTGTGGAATTGTTAGGTTAGATTTACTGTTGGTATTACTGCATTGTCGGAACTAGAAGCACAAGCATTTCGCTACACTCGCATTAACATCTGCTAACCATGTGTATGTGACTAATAAAATTTGATTTGATATTTGATTTGATTTGATTATGACATCAATACACTACAGCTCCGAGCTGTACTGCTGGCCCTGCAATTTTTCCTTCCACATCTGAAGGGAAGACATGTCCTGATGAGAATGAACAACACCACAGTCAACCATCAGGGTGGACTGAGGTCGCACCGCCTCCATCTTATGGCACGGGAGCTCCTTCTCTGGGCTCAGGGATGTCTAGCGTCTCTACACGCAGCACACGTACCTGGCATCCTGAATGTGGCAGCGGATATGCTCTCGAGGGAGGGCCCGCCACCTTACGACTGGAGCTTACATGCCCAGGTAGTGCAGCACCTGTGGGACAAGTTTGGGAGGGCCAGGTGGACCTGTTTGTCTCCCTGGACAATGCACACTGCCCTCTGTGGTACTCCATGTTGGAGCCACCAGGGCCTCTGGGCTTGTATGCTCTKGCTCACGATTGGCCAGGCCTGGAGCTTTACGCATTCCCCCCTTTCCCCCTGATCCAGTCTGTGCTGGACAGGACCAGGTTGGCAGAGCATCGTCTGCTTCTGGTGGCCCCATACTGGTCCAGACGACCCTGGTTCAGCCTTCTCCTGTCGCTGTTGTCTGGGACATCTTGGCAACTTCCCCTGAGACCGGACCTGCTGTCTCAGGCCGGGGGAACTCTGTGGCATCTGAGGCTGCACCGCCTCAATCTRTGGGCTTGGCCACTGAACGGCACCAATGGTCCACGTTAGGAATACAGGAGGGTGTAATGAACACTATGCAGAATGCAAGGGTGCCAGCTACAATCACGGCATACCAGTTGCACTGGCGGTTGTTCTGCTCTTGGTTGTGAGGTTGTGCACGAGTCATGCGGGGTGCAGTATGTCCTCCAATACCTGCAGTCTCGCTTTGATGAGGGCTTGACAGCCTCTACACTGAGAGGGTATTTGGCTGCTAAATCTGCCTGACATGTGGGGTGGATGGACAGGCCAGTGGGGCACCATCCCCTGGTCTCCAGGTTCATGAAGGGGGTTCGTCGCCTGCGTCCAGCTAGTACCCGCTCAATGGCGAGCTGAGATCTGGATGTGGTCTTGGCGGCTTTGGCAAAGCAGCCTTTCGAACCGTTGGAGTCTTCCTCCCTGAAACACCTCTCTATAAAGGTGGCTTTCTTGGTAGTTACTTCCATGAAGAGGGTGGGTGAGCTCCATGCTCTGGGTGAGCTCCAAGTTCTGAATGCTACCGGATGGACCCTGGGGGGAGGAGTATGTCTCTCCGCCCCAACCTTTCATTCCTCCCGAAGGTTCTGTCAGACAGGCATGTGAACATCCCTTTTATCCTGTCTGCTTACGACTCCCCCCCCCCCCCCCCCCGGTGTTGGAGTCTGGGCCTTCCTCCGGCATGCTGTGCGGGCACTGGCTGCCTATGTGGAGCGGACACGGTCAGTGAGAACAACAGATCAGCTCTTTGTCTGCTATGGTGAGARAGCCCAGCCCCCAGGACTATCAAAGCATAGGCTCTCTCACTGGATCGTGGAAACGATTATGACAGCATACCGCCTGTCTAACAGGCCAGTGATGGGATCTGTGGTGGCACATTCAACACGAGGTGTGGCTGCATCCTGAGCTCTACTGAGAGGAGTGCCCCTCGCTGATATCTGTGCTGCGGCCAGCTGGGCTTCCTCTTGCACCTTTGCTAGGTACTTTTGGGTAAATGTGGCATCTCCTTCTGCGGTTGGTTCAGCGGTCCTGGGTGTCGCCTTGCCTTCCGGGGACTGTGCCGGGACCCCCCCTTCCACATTGACGGCCCCTGCGTCTCAGTCCAGCGCTAGGACTTTGCTGCTGGCTGGCCAGGTCCCTCTAGCACCGACTAATCTGGTATGGGTATACCAATATATTGGAGTGATCCAATATAGTGAAACATAACGAAGGTTATGTAACGAAGGTTACGTATGTGAGCTATATGGATCACTCCAATCCTCTACGGTGCTAGAGGCGCCTCAAAAATGATGTAGAGAACGTATGTCACGGCCATGGGGTCTATATATAGGGGTGGACCCCAGCCGTGACACAGGTGTACATGGGAGTGAATCTGTAAATCCTCACCTTGGATGTATCCCGCCGCCGCGGAATGATACCARTATATTGGAGTAATCCAAATAGGTCACATAACCGTGGTTACATACGTAACCTTCATTATCAGTGCCTGTGTTGGACGGGGAGTGGTTTCACCTCTCCTCCAATCAGCAATTAGTGCCGGGAGGTGTGTCCTTCACCTCTGCTAGGAAAGCAGCAATTAGTGTTAGTACTACAGTCTCCGCTGCTTTTCACAGGCGTTCCGTAGCCAAAACTAAGACTATCGGCGAACTTGTAGCGTTTTCAACCGTGTGTGTTTTCTATCCCTGTTCGCTTTTTCTCCCTGTAGGTTTTACAGACGTTCCCAGGTGGTTATGCGCCATTGCAATCTTCACTCTCCCTCCCACTAGTCTCTCCTCTTCTATCCTATATTCCTTCTGCTAAATCATTCTCTCTCCTGATTCTGCCTCTTCAACCCTACTCTCCTCCCTTTCTGCATCCTATGACTCTCACTGTCCCCCCTCTGCTCCGTGGCTGAGTTAGCTCACAGCATAGGGCTGCGGGCATTTGAGCGGAAATGGAGGAAAACTAAACTTCCGGGGGACCTATCATCCTTTCACTCCTTCCTCTCTACCTTCTCTTCTGCATCCGCTAGTGGTATGCGGGTACGCTGTTTGTTTACCCGCACCCACCTGCAATTACAAATAACAACCACCCGACTATATGTGAACATCTGAGGCCCACACCTGACGCTAACCTGCTAATATAGAAAATGCGCTGTGCGCTACGTTCAGAGACAGCGGAAATGTTTTTTGACAGTGGGTGCAGGATTTTCTTTTGCCTGATTTAGATATGTTTCTGACATTTTGGTATAGGCTATTTGTTAGTCAACTTGTCTAGAATTAGATACATGCAGCTTCTCTTTTGTCATATGTTGCCCTAGAAAACTAAATTATCCCTTGCTCACCAGAATAATGTCATAAATCGATAGGATGAATGCTTCAAACTTGTTGACATCGGTAAGGTTTTCTCTATAATCTCTGCTTCTTACRCGTAGCAAAGATGTTTAGGGACTGGGGAGAAAAAGTATTATATAAAAAAAAGGGAAAGATTTTCTGTGCAGAATTTCCAAATGACATCGGTTTGACCGGTTGTAAGGAAATAGAAAGCTGTGAAAACGACCCACTGTGTTTCTGATCAGATTTCAGTTCAACTTGGATGCATATTTTATGTGGTTGAAATACGATCAACTTTTATGATGCTGATAAAGATAGATACTGTCTGTAGAGGTGCTAACTGCACATTCGCATTCTCTCAAGACACTGAAATAAATAAATCATATTTCTCCACTCCTGTTCCCGAGTSAAAAATGTGCCTTCATTTGCTGTATAATTTTACCGCAAGAAATGCTTAATTCTACAGGAGTTAATATTCAGGCTATTAAAGCTATGTGAGAGGTTATAGACCTACAGTCAGTGGCCATTAAACCATCTGAACTACAGTTTCCTTGACCTGCTATAGGCCTACTTGAAATCCCCGGCTTGTGACTGTCGAATTTGTATAACGCCTCACAATCATCACACATAACATAGCCGGCACTGCTATCCTCTTTTACTAATTCAACAAATCTTTCCCAAACATGACTTTTCTGGCCCTCCCTTCTCTTTATTTTCAACTCTCCATTTCACAGCTGTTCTCTTGTTGAATTAAAMTCAGAAGTTGTACTTTTTACCTTTTACTTTTTTTGCCTGTTCCCAAAATCATTTGACGATTGGTGTGTAGGCTATTTGGCGTGCGTACAGTTAGGCCCTAAAGCTTAGGCTTACATACTAATGCAACAGCCTCAAATAATAAAGAAAAATCAATGTAGCTTATAAATTGCACAAGAATAATACATTCATGGATTTATTAAGGTATTGTTTTCTCTTTATCCAACCCGCCCTTCATCCACACAATTGACCCCAACACCCCCACGGGTTATGAGTCGGCCCGCACATTACTACTATCCGCTGCTAAAGCCGCTTTCTATCACTCTAAATTTCAAGCTTTTGCCTCGTGTCAAAACTTTTTTCACACCTTACCCTCCCCCTTAATTCTCCACCTCCTCACCCTCCCTTTCCTCCCCTCCCTCCTCGACCCGCCATCCCCCCTCTACTCAGACAACTTTGTCAACCAAAGAAGGTCGACGATATCCGCTCCTCATTTACTCAGCTGATTGAGTCCACTGGTCCCATTCTGGCAAAACTATCCTACGCTTTGACCTCTCTCTCCAGATGAAATCCCGTGACTAGTGAGGTCCGGCCGCCTGACAACCTGCCCACTAGACCCCATCCCCTCCTCCCTTCTCCAGACCATCTCTGGAGACATTCTCCCATTCCTCACTTCCCTCATCAACTCATCCCTGACCACTGGCTGCGTCCCCTCTGACTTCAAAATGGCCCTAGTCGCTCCCCTTCTCAAGAAACCAACACTTGACCTCTCTGACGTCAACCTACAGACCAGTATCCCTTTTTAATTTTATTTCCTAAACACTTAAGCGTGCTGTCTATGACCAACTCTCATTATCTCTCTCAGAAAGATCTTCTTGACCCGAAGCAGTCAGACTTCAAGACACAACTGAGACCGCTCTCCTCTGCGTCATGGAGGCTCTCCGCTCAGCCAAAGCTGACTTTATCTCCTCTCTTTTCTTCCTCCGAGATCTATCCGCTGCCTTCAACACTGTGAATCATCAGATCCTCCTCTCCACCCACTCAGGGCTGGGCGTCTCAGGCTCTGCACACTCTTGGATTGCATCCTACTTGGCAGGTCACTCCTACCAGGTGATGTGGAGAGGATCTGTGTCTGCACCACATATTCTCACTACTAGTGTCCCCCAGTGCTCGGATATAGGCCCTCTCCTCTCTATACACCAAGTCACTCACCTCCGTCATATGCTCACATGGTCTCTCCTATCATTGCTATACTCAACTACTTTTCTCCTTCCCCCTTCTGACACCCAGGTGGCAACACACATCTCTGAATGCCTGGCAGATATCTCAGCTTGGATGTTGGCCCACCACCTCAAGCTCAACCTCGACAAGATGGAGCTGATCTTCCTCCCAGGGAAGGGCTGCCTACTCCAAGACCTCTCCATCACGGTTGACAATTCCACAGTGTCCCCCTTCCAGAGTGCAAAGATCCTTGACGTGACCTTGGACAACATCCTGTCATTCTCTGCAAACATCAAAGCAGTGACTCGGTCCTCACATCCACTATAAGACCATGTTACTTGCCTAAGGAACAGCAAAGGGAACTACCCCTCCCTACGTTCTGGCTATGCTCAAAACCTGCACCCCAAMCCGAGCACTCCATTCGGCCACCTCTGGTCTCTTGGCCCTCCCACCCCTACGAAGGGTTAGCTTCCTCTCAGCCCAGTCAACATTCTTCTCTGTCCTGGCACCCCAATGGTGGAACCAACTTCCCCTTGAAGCTAGGACAGTATAGTCTCTGCCCATCTTCCAAACATTTCTGAAACCTTACCTCTTCAAAGAGTATCTTAAATTAATCTCACAGCGCCCCTCCCCACCGCCCCCACCTACTAAAAAACAAATAATAATAATAATAATAAATAAATGTACATTTTCCTACTAGCAGTGACTTTGCTGATAACTACTTTATTGAGGGAAAATGCACTTACTATGCCTGTGATGTGTGGTTGTCTCACCCAGCTATCTTAAGATGAATGCACTACTTGTAAGTCGCTCTGGAACCATTTTGGAATTTGTGTCTGCTAAATGACTCAAATTTAAACGTAAAATGTGAATGATTGATTGACATGAGTGGTGAGGTGGTACTGATCTCTACGGGAGCAAGAGGTGAAATAACCCGATGATGTGAAAACAGGAGGACCGTGGCACTAATCTGGGAGAATGGGGGACATAAAGAAGCGTAATGAACTTCAAGCAAGAGAGTCATTGAGCTTTTACAATTCTCATGTTAAAAAGGTAGATTCTTTATCAAGGAATCTCCATCAAACCAGCAAAGAATGCCTGAAGAACCATTTTGGAATTTGTCTCACTCTCAACGTTTCGTCTTATATGTTCATATAAGGAGGGATGGAAAGTGATCATTGGTTATTGATGAGATTCAACCTTTTCAATCCAAATTAAAATATACGTCCATAAACTACAAGACATTCTCTCACAGAAATATTTAAGCGTTGATGAAATATAATTATAGTTACAACATATTACCATCAATTGTTATTATTATAATTGTTTTTAATTATCTAAGATAAAGAGCAACATAGCTTGCAGGCTGCRAGAAATAGATGGATAAGAGGTGTTAACAAAGTCAACTTCGTTTAGCAAACAGCTGGAACCTGAGAATACTGAGAATACTCTCACTAAGTAAAGCTAATTAGATGTGTTTTCCATTCTTTGTATCCCTGCGKGCCATGCTTCATCTAATACCTTGAAGAATTGGATTAGTGTAGCTGCTGTTATCTTATTGACATCTTGTGTCTGACTAGTGAGGCATGTAGTTTAAGAGTAGTTCTGTAAAGGTCACTTCTGTATTTATATGCAACTCTATACTGTTCTAGTGAGCATACCAGTATTGCACTTGTTTAAGACCTCAAGGTACCTCTTAGCTTCCCTGGTCAGGATGACCTGCCTTAGCCTTGACCTTGCAGACAGCTCTGTCTTAGATGGCGCAGATAAGTGGCACCTCTCTTCAGTTCCAATATCATACACAATGCAGTCGAACACCCTGCCAGTGACTCTGGTTGAGGATTGATGCTGTAATAGAAGTTATTCAACACATCAGGGCATTTATACAACTGGCCAGTGGCCTGTGTCTCTGTGCCCATGTGACTCGGGAGTCGAGACTATACCCTCCGTCTACGTCTAGCCTCGCTTTCCCCAACTCCCCCCTATTGTGAGGTGGCCTTTTACTTTTAGAGGTGAATGGGAGATCTTGAAGAGAGAAATGAAAGGGCTACGACATGTATCTCTAATTGGAAATAGGATGGAAAGAGGAGGGTCGGGGGGGGGGGGGGCCATGGTGCTCTGTGCACAGAGCTGAAAGTGATACCCTTGTCTGTTCTAGCCTGCTCCACTCCGGCCTGCTCCATCCTGAGGATACCTGAGAGTGGGGGTCTCCTGGGAAATCGACTAAGGACTTTCAACTGCCATGAAAGGGAGAGGAATCAAACACAAGAAAACTCCTACAATATACAGTACCCCTCCCCAGAGCAGGGCGGCCTGATGAAATATTATCTGTACAGCCACTGTACAATGGGGAAGGACAGAACCCTTAATATACAGAGCGGCTCTTTACAGTGAGTGGGAGGGACAAGCATTGCTCTGCTCTCAACCTCATCATTGGTATTGTAGGTATTGTATCCAGGGAATCAGGAGGTCCTTCTTGGGACTTTAAAGAGGAACTCTCCAACAGATTGACTACTGGGTCATTCAGCTGCGTTCTCTCTTTGGATCGTCTGCTGTACACTTTTGTACGGTGAACAATCTCTGTGCTCTGATTGCAATTTTGTAAGGTGGGAGCATCACACAGTTAGGACATTCAAAATGATACGATCCCAATCTACTTTTAGTTCCTGTTTGACTGAGTACGCTACATCATTGATGTGATATAAGGACAAGAATGTTATCTCATCATTCAACATGATCAGACAGTTTATCTGATTTTTGGGATGGATAAGGTGATGGAGATTCCTGCAGAGTAGCTAGCTATGTCTCAACAACATAGTCTTTATCAGTGAGGTCTCCGTCACCCACCACCTGCGGGTTACTCCCCAGAGTTGCATGTATGTACTGTACATGGGTCTACTTGGCAGCTATGCAGTAGTTGTTAGGCGTGGTGAACATTGCTGGGCTTTGGTGCCAAGTGTGTGGGTGGATGGGTGGGTGCGTAGGCTGTCCTGTTTAGAACACAAACCCGAAGTCCTCACCCAGGTCAGACATTAAATTTCCTGGCTGAGAAGGTGCTCGGTCACGTTCAGAAGTGTGGGTGGGTGGGTGAAGTCCTCACCCAGGTCAGACCATTCATTTCCTGCTGAGAAGGTGCTGGTCATGTTCAGAAGTCTGGGTGGGTGAAGTCCTCACCCAGGTCAGACCATTCATTTCTGCTGGAAGGTGCTGGTCAGTTCGAAGTGTGGGTGGGTGAAGTCCTCACCCAGGTCAGACCATTCATTTCCTGCTGAGAAGGTGCTTGGTCACGTTCAGAAGTGTGGGATCGGAAAAGGGCCTTTAGCACAGTCACTTCCAAATTGATGCGCTCCCTTTTCACGTCTCTGCAGTCAAACTGCACTCCATACATTGCTGAAGGGGAGCTGCACGCTGGACGTAACCCGACCCCTGTGGAGGTCATAATGTGTCAAAAGATTAAATAGCCATACAGTGGAGCTGTTTCCTATATGGATCGGATACACACACACACCCGTACATACATACAAACATACAGACACATCAGCACACACAAAACATGTAACTCATGCTCACCGAGCATTGAGCATGGGGATAATTGGGCTCACCATTGTGTGCTTTTGAATTGGACGGTTACCCAAGAAGCCTCATGTTAGTCCATGTACATTTGCTTTGTAAAGGTGACAGACAGAAACACAACGCCAGTAAGAACAGAGCCCGAGAGACACCGGTTCACCCACTAGTGTATTTTATGCTCATGCACAGAGACAAACTGACATCAGCGACATCCGCATCCAGAAATGACAGGAAGTGTGTTTGGGACTTTGGCCTGGGCTACTTTATAATGGCAACCACAGGACATCATTCACAAATATATATTAAAATAGCTCACTCATTTAAAAATAAATAAATATATATTTAAAGAGGTAATCTGTGATAGGTACATCCATTTTTTTAAATATCTGCAATGCCTTGGCTTTAAGACCCTCTGACCACCTCTCTCCTGATATGTTGCAGATCGTAGACAATCATAGAGACATTTCCGTGATCTAATAATAATCCACTGCAAAGTGCAGCCCTGAGATATTTGGGAAACATGGCGTTTGCATTGATAACAACAGACAGAAGACCTGGTGTTCTTCAGAAGTCAATGCATTATTCACGCCTTCATTGGCTCACGTGACCGTTTCTATTATATTCTCCTCCCTGCTTGGATAACAATCTTTTTTTTAAATGACACAAAGCATTCCCCATATCTCGCTACGCTTGCAGGTGTGTGCATGTCTCCACACAAACACTTCACACTAGTCCACACTTAGCATCGCAGACATACATGTTTCAATAGCAGCACTTACAGATGAGCTGGACCAGGCTGGCAGTGTGACAGGTGCTCTCTGTGTTCCAGCTGCATTATAAGGGCCTGAGTGAGGGATAATTCAAGGACCATAGACACCTGATGCTGCAATGAAGCAGCCGTGCATCAGTTCTAATGAACATTGCAAAGTGACAGAAAGAATAATATCATGACTTATTATTTAAATAGCTCCTTTAATAACATGGACCAATAACATATTGTTATTGTAGCTTTTACCTCTCCGTCCCCCCCCCTCTCCCTCGCTCTCTCTCCCTCGCTCTCGATCCCTCCTCTCTCTCCCCCTCTCTCTCTCTCTCTCTCCCTCGCTCTCGAGCCCTCCTCTCTCTCTCTCTCTATCTCTCCCTCTCTCGTCTCTCTCCTCCCTCTCTCTCTCTCCTCCTCTCTCTCCCCCTCTCTCGCTCTCTCCTCTCTCTCTCTCTCTCTCTTCTCTCTTCTCTCCTCTCTCCCTCTCTCTCTCCCCCCTCTCCTCCCCCTCTCTCTCTCTCTCTCTCCCTCTCTCTCTCTCTCTCCCCCTCCCTCTCCCTTCTCCCCCTCTCCTCTCCCTCTCTCGCTCTCTCTCCTCCCCTCTCTCTCTCGCTCCCTCTCTCTCTCTCTCTCTCTCGCTCTCTCTCTCGCTCTCTCTCCCTCTCTCTTCTCGCTCTCTGTTTGTCTCTCTCCTCTCTCTCTCTCTTGCTCTCCTCTCTCTCGCTCTCTCTCCCCTCTCTCTCTCGCTCTCCCTCTCTCTCTCTCTCTCTCGCTCTCTTTCTCTCTCTCTCTCTCTCTCTCTCTCTCTCTCCCTCCCTCTCTTTCTACTCATCCTGTGTTCTGTCGCTCTTTCTCTTCTTTTTTTTGATGCCCCTTGCTCTCCTCTCTCCCTCAGCAGATGGGGAGTATGGCCCAGTTCTACCCTTTGTTCTGGAGTCCCCAGAGAGTACTGGCTTGTTGGACTGCTGAACTCCCCATATCTCATACAAAATTCAACAACCTCTCATTTCATTTTAGAAAACCATGGAATGCACTTGCTTCTGAATCCATTTGAATGATATTTTGGCCAATTGCTTACATGGTTGCACATGATATCACTCCTCACTGCTGATGGGCCAAGAGAGATTATTATTCAATATAAGTGCTTTTTATTCTAAATACAATATGTATTCTTCGGAAACTTAAAAAAAAAATACTACAATGAACATTAGGCCTATATTAAGCTGAAGAGAGAGAAACTATGTTATAATTGGGATAAGAAAAATTGAGGACCTTTTTAATTATGACATTGCACAGACCAATCTGTGTCGGTGGCAACAATCAATCAATCAATCAATCAATCAAATGTATTTATAAAGCTCTTTTTACATCAGCCGATGTCACAAAGTGCTGTACAGAAACCCAGCCTAAAACCCCAAACAGCAAGCAATGCAGACGTAGAAGCACGGTGGCCAGGAAAAACTCCCTAGAACTAGCCTATAGGCTATAGTTTGCCTTCCTTTTCATCAATATAAGCATACTCACTTTGTATAACTTTATTTTATTTTATAATGGACAGATACAGTTATATTGGTTAGAGAGTTGGACTAGTAACCGAAAGGTTGCAAGTTTGAATCCCCGAACTGACATGGTAAAAATCTGTCGTTCTGCCCCTGAACAAGGCAGTTAACACACTGTTCCTAGGCCGTCATTGAAAATAAGAATTTGTTCTTAGCTGATTTGCCTACCACTATTAATCCACCAATCTAATTACCATTAACGTACCTCCAGACAAACTGATAGAGAGTGTGACTGCATACAAAAAGTGAAAAGATGTTTTTGAAACATGATGGTGCACATGAAGCCATAGGATACTTGCACGCGTGTCGGGTCTCGGGTTCTCTCCGAGCCCCCACCATTGCGGCAGAAGGATGGCGGGGTTGTTTTTATTTTTCATAACGCCCACATCTACATTTTTAATAAGAGTGAAACCTCAACCCGTATTGTCTCTCAGCTGTTTTTTGAGACCATTGTTTATTTAGAATCGACATGATAGCACCAGTAGCGTTCTACTGAGTGGAGATAGGATATAGATATGACAGCACATAGCGGAGAAAGTAGCGATATCATCACAGTTTCGCCCATCACACAAATGTTTGGAGCCGATATCGCTTCCAATAATATTTATTAGCAAAACGTTGAATTTCAGTGTTTTTATGAGGATTTCCAAGAAATGGTATTGCCAGTCTGGACTCCGAATCAATTAAAGTTTGTATAGCATTAACAACAATAATCGTGCCAAGTAAGTTAAAATAGCCCCAATTATGTTGTAAAATTAGTAACGGCAAAGGCAACTTTATCGACCATGTTGGAGTTGGAAACACTAACTTCCAACAACGTTATCAATGTTTTTAATCCCCATTTAATAAGCACGGCTATTCCTGTGATTTCGTGAAAAACAGACATAAGAGTTGGACAATTTATTGGTATGTCATTAAAGAGTGGTGTTTACAAAAAAAACAACGAAACAGAACACATTTGGTCATATCGGCGACATATAGGATAAAACCCAATATAGGTTCGGGAACGCAGCCCAGTAGGCTACTGGCTAGCTCCATGATAGACCCGAGCACCTCGCCAAATCCGATAATTTACCTGTTTACCAGTTATAGCGGGTCACATGAGTCAGGCAAGTACAGATGGCTGCTTTGTTAATAATCAGATAACGGTGTGTGAATAAATACGGTAAATAATTTAACACCACATTATATTGCCTATTATTCTCCACATTGATCGAGATTAAGGGGCACACGGTGTGACTGGTTAAAACCAGGGGGAGGGAGCAGAAGCGGCAGGTACAAACAGACACTTTCATAAATAATTTCGAAACATTTTTAGCACGTCTTTTCTACAGAGGAGTGGGCTAATCTGAAAATGTACAGATCATCCTATTAGGCAGGGCTCAAATGAAAATGTTCAAAATTCATTGACAGTCTGCACTGTAATTTAGTCTAAACCGAAGGTGACTGCAAAACGAGGGTAAACGAGTGTAAGTTTAACTAATTTGGTAAGTGTGTGTGTGGGAGAGAGAGAGAAGAGAGAGAGAGAGAGAGAGGAGAGAGCCACTGCTCGCTCGCGTGTGGCTTACTTTGCGAGCAAGCAGACGTGTGCGTGGCGGGTTTACTAAGAAAGTGTGTTCTATCCAGAGTCCCGAGGGACACTGATCACAGTGTGTGGAGGGGACCCGAGCGCTCACCAGCTGACAGCGCGTGCTTCAATGAGGCTATCCAACACCTTGGACCACGGGCCTGCCAACAATAGCCTGAAATTAATGCACACTCAAATTACAATTAATTTAGTAAATGTCACCAAAACTCAACATTTAACCAATGTTATGGGTAGGCCTAGAGTGAAAAGGATTTTACTCAAACTATAACTGGTTAAAGTTAGCATACTTATTTTTGTGGCAAGTGCCATGCACTGTTGCTCTAAAGTAAACCATATAATATTAGTATTAAATGTATTGTAATTCCTAATTATATGCTCTAAACACTCAAGTTAGAATGCATCATTTTTGGACTAGAGGGTCCAACATATAAAGAGCGATTTGTGGACACGTTTTTAAAAAAACTATGATTCACTTACAAATAAGAAGTTACAGGGAAAATGGAGTGCCATTTTTTAAATTTGATTTGAGATATTTACATAAAGATTATACTTTTATTCAAGATATATTTTGTGCGCTGCAAATATATTTTAGTGATGGTTTAACTTTTACGTAAGCGTCTTATAGGCTTAGGCTATTTAGTGGTTTGTTTTCTGAGCTCTTAAATTATATAACGCATTTACAAACTATTTTGAATTATGATTGATAAAATTATTTGACACAGTAATAATAATAATTTAACTTAGGCTATTTCAAGCCAACAATCCATACTAAAGATGCACAGACTTCCGGTAAACAAGATGAACGGATACCTTTAGGGCCTATGGATAGGCATATATGCAGGAAAAAGTTAATCGAAACAACAGTAAAATAAAAGTTGTCTATCATTATTAGCTTTATATAGCCTACACGTACGAGATACACCGAATTATCTCGAATATCCACGAGGTCACAGAAGATGATTTTGTTTTACACATTTCAATAATGAAGTCAAGCTGAAGACGAGCCAAATGAGAGGACTTCTCTAGTGACAGCTCAAGTCCCTACTAGGGTTTATTATAATAATATAAATAAATAATAAATACCTGTTATAAGTGTAATAGGTAGGCATAGTATTATTACTACACACACCAACTCATACTACTATTACTTGCTACTATACTACTGCTACTGACTTATACTACTACTACACAGACTAGTACTACTCACTACTACTACTACTACTAACTACTACTACTGACTTCACTACTACTACTACTACTACTCTATTATCTATACTACTACACGACACGACTACTACTTACTACTACCACCTACTACTAACTACTATATACTACTACTATCTACTACTACTACTACTACTACTCTACTACTACTACTACTACTACTACTACAACTACTACTATACTACTACTAACTACTACACACTACTACTACTACTACTACTACTACTACTACTGCTAACTACTACTACTCTACTACTACCTACTACTACTACTACTAACTACTAACCTACTACTGACTATACTACTACTAACTACTACTACTACTATACTTACTACTACTAGACTGCCCTACTACTACCTACTAACTTACTACTACTCACTACACTACTATTACTTTACTACTACTACTACACACACTACTACTACTACTTCTACTCTACTACTGACTCTACTACTACTACTACTACTATACTACTTACTACTACTATATACTACACTACTACTACTACTACACGCCTACTACTACTACTAACTACTACTACTACTACTACTACTTACACTACTACTACTACTACTACTCGACTACTACTACTATACTTCTACTACTACTTACTACTACTACTATCACTACTACTACTACTATAACTACTTACTACTACTAACTACTCCTACTACTACTACTATGCTACTACTCACTATTACCACACCACCACTACTACTACTGGCTTAACTACTACTACTACTTACTACTCATACTACTACTACGCTATACTATACTATCTTCCTACTACTTACTACTACTACTACTACTACTACTACTACTATCGACTACTATATACTACTACAACCTACTACTGACTACAACTACTACTACTACTACTACTACTACGGACTACTACTACTACTACCACCACCACCTCTCTACTGATACTACTACTACAACTACTACTACTACTACTACTACTACTACTACTACTCACCCTACCACCTACTACTACTACTGCTACTACTACTACTACACCTACTACTAACTCACACTCTACTTACAACTACTACTACTATACTACTAACTACTACTTATCAAAACTCTCACACTGACTGACTCTACTTACTACCTACCACCACACTACTAACTACTACACCTCTTTACTACTACTACTACACCATATACTGCTGCTATCTGCCGATACTACTGACTACGTATACTACTACTACTACTGACATATACTACTACTACTACTTTTACTATATATACTACTACTATATACTAGTAGCTACACTACTATACTACTACTACTACTACTACTACTACTACTACTACTACTACTACTACTACTGCTGCTGCTACTACTATTAGTCATGCTACCAACACCACTACTACTACTAATAATAATAATAATAATCATCATCATCGTCATCATATTTCTCCTCTTTCCCGCAAGTGTTCCTGCATGTCATTCAATGAAAAAATAATTGTTATCATGATCCTTCATGGAATAGTTGTGTGATGGTTATACCGTTAGTGTTCGTATAGGATATCTATTTTCTCCGCATATCAACATCTTGAAGCACAGAAACAACAGAAAATGATGGTTTTCAACTTGCTTATTTTATTCTCAAAATGAAAAGAACATAAACCAGTTAATGGCAAACCAGGTTTTTTGAAACATTTGAAATTACGCATTTAAATGAAAARAATAAATGAAAACAATTACAAATAATTAAACTTCAATCATCCAATGAAAGCACAGACACACATGTTAATTTGAAGTGAATGGCCCAAAATACAAAAAGAACACAAAATTGATATATTAAATATCAAATTGGCAGGCCTACTAARAAACACAATGGTTCAATAACAGAGTCATGTTACTCCAAGCCTCTGGCTCTTGTTTTAAAGTGCGAATTGTTAACTTTTGAAGTCGCAAACAAATTCATCCGATTCATTTACAAACAATGAAATCATGATCATGAGCAGTATAAGGAAATATAATTACAAACAAACTTTACATTTAAAAATATCAGGCAATTTCGTGGAAGACAGCGTTTTGTCCATGCTGTGATATTGGGAAAGCCCGTGGCAATGCTGCGCGCGACAGACGACATGGCAGAGGGGTCTTTCCTTATATGTCCCAATGAGACGATCAATTCTATTGGCAGAACCGAATTATCTGACATAAAATCATCTTTATCTAACAGTTAATAAAATAGAACTCTCAAACGAAACAAAACGATKTCGGAAAGCCCAATCTATCATATTATAAAATGTAGGCTATGCTAGCATCAGATATTATTGACACGATTAGAAAGTCTCTGGTGAAGTTTCAAAATGAGTGATGGCTGGGAAGTTTGAGTTCAGATAGTTCGTCSTCGCTCTGGAGCTCCATCTGCATCTCATCTGAGTCGCTGAAATGAGAGTGCGGGGAGAACTCTCCGTCGCTGCGGTTGGACCGGGGGGAGTCTTTTCTGCTCTCCAAGTCGGAAGTAGGTGTCCCTGAGGGAGAGCGTATCTCCTGCTCCATCAAAGCAGAGAACGAGCCGTCTTCGAAGGGGAATGGGATTCCGTTAAACTGGACCGGTAGCCCCGTGCCTGAGCCCCTTCGGCAGGTGGATGAGGAGGATCCCCGGGGACTCTCCTTGGCGGACAACAGGTCACACTTTGGYGAGTCAACACCGGGACCCTGCAGCAGATCCGCCAGCGCGTTGATGTAGATTTGGGCCATCTGCAGGGTATCGTATTTGGAAAGCTTTTTGTCGTCGTCGAAAGCAGGGATGACACTGCGCAGCTCGTCAAAGGCATGGTTCAATCCATGCATCCGTCTTCTCTCCCGCGCATTGGCAGCCTGGCGCCTCTGTTTCTGGACTCCGTTGCCAGGTTTGGATGGGGCTCTCTGTCTRCCATCCTCGGTGCTCACCGAACCCTTGAGCCGACACAACTCCCGCACTTTGAGCGGACTCTTGGAACTATTTCTAAAGTTTGGGCTGTGTCCGGATGCGGGGGACATGCTGGAGCTGGGCGAGTGCAGCAGGTATTCGGCGTGTGCCGCGCAGGTGCCAGCAGGCTGCACGGGAGCCAGCCAGGCGCGTGGGTCACTGCTGTCCATGAGTGCCAGACTTGATGGGTACTCGCTTTGCTCCCCCCTCTCCATTCTCGACTGCTGCACCTTGCTACTCTCCTTCGCGTCTTTACTCCATTCCTCAACACTGATAACATCCATTTAAAAATAAATAAATCAGGTGGCTTGCAGGACTAAAGAACTTAACCAAATATTAAACGCTGTCAAAAACGTTTCTTTAGCAACGTGTGCTTGCACAGTGTCGCGTGCAGGACTCCACTAGCGTCTCAAGGCGCGGCGTCGCTTTAAAAAGCGGCACGCGCCTGGGAGCCCCCCTTCTCATGCTGGTCGCGTGGCGCTTTGACCAATAAGAGCGGTTGGGGCAGGCGCGTGTTGGCGACCAATGAGAAGTCTCCGTAAACCCGAGAGAGGTTATTATGTCAGGACTGTTTATAATAATGTATCGGTTTAAAGACTGTTTAACTGGGTGGCTAGCACAAAGGGATGTCCTTCAGAACACACACATGGATAGAGCAATATGGTTAATAGTGTGGACAGCACGAGCTTCAACTCGTGGACTGATTGAGGATGTCCATGCACCTGCCCAATCCCACAGGCATGTGTGTTACCTTGGCTCATGCCAAACATCTTCAATTCTACAGATAGAGAGTCGTTTCAAAATTGGCAATGTATGCATCATAGGCTCGGAACTAATGTTCAGATTACTGCCACGAAAGGAATCACGCACTTCATTGGTCAAATTAAAATGGATGATCATAAAGTGATAACCATCATCATCATCATTATCATCATGTACCTTGTGGCTAAATAGGGCCTATACATTTTGGCCCGTTTATAAGTTACTCAACATTAAAATAAAAATAGTTCAAAGACAAAACTTTTGAATTGCTTAAAATATGTTCCATATACTGTACCTCCAATGTACAAAAATATGGCTATGCGTTAGTAAGCTATAACATTTCCAGATTTAAATTCAGAAAGTAAAAGGGTAGCCTCGTACGAAGCATTCTGATCTTGCGAGTTCACGTTCTGTTTCGGTAGCTTTCGGTAGCGAAAGCTGTATGCTCCCAAGATCAGGATTGGTCCTATGAGGTTACGAAAAGGGCGCCAACTAGGCAAAGAATAGAACATCCTGCAATCTTAGGGAAAAAAATTGTTATTTGGAGTTCTTTTTGTAGAACACATTTTGATTCAGTTAAGTAGGGTTCTGAAGAAATAACCCTATAAAAGGGTTCCACATATGAACTAAGTGAACACTTTTTGGCTCTATATGGAACCCTTTTCTTAAGAGTGTGGACTGGTTCTAGGGACTGAAAAAAGTTTGACCAAAGAACTTGGCTCCTGGGGTTCGTGATCATTGTCAATTCACCGCTCCTCTATTCCATGAATGTTAAGGCCATCTCGAATTTCATTTTCTTTTGTACAGGTTCAAAACCTTTTGATCCGGTTTACGGAACGCCCTGTTGGTAAAAGAGCTTCACAGGGATCGGAAAGATGAGCAGGGGGCTCGACAGCGCTTTTACTGTCAGAAGCAGTGGCAAGCGAGGAGGAAGTAGTGTGCGCGTGGAACAGTGCTCGGACAGTGACAGCAGCCCCCCCCCCCCCTTCTTATAGAATGATAAGAACATTATATATCTAAACGAATTAAATATACAAATCATATGGGTATCTCTAAGAATATGATAAAATATTATAGGCTAGAAACTAGTATCAAATAAAAGAATAGCCGAAAAGGCAACCAGATAGCCTATACGTAAACCAGCCGCAATGTCACTTTCCGAACACTCAGTTATTAATAGGAAAATAGACTAGGCTACTGAATAACAATATAAATAACAATGATAATAATTATTGAGAAAATGAAGTCATACAAATAAACACATAGCAGGAATGATTGAATAAGTTGTAATGTCTTTAGACATGATCTTGGCTATATGAAGTAGGCCTAAGCAAAAACGGAAAGAATTGTAGCCTGTAAAATACTATATAGCCTACTGAAAGTTTAGCAATATCAAACATGTGAGACCAGCCCGTCCATGCAGGACAGCGGACAAAATCCTACAATTTCTGAGATTAAATTACATGAATCTTTTCACTTTTTATTCATGTATTCATAAGGCGTCGAGGCTTGGGGACTGGCGCCTAGGTCCGTCTCTCCACCTACAAGTGGCCGTCCAGTGAGCATGGAATGGCTCCTAAAGCAAACAACAGGTTGGATATTGTAGCTGTCGATTATTAAAATGTCGCATGCACAATGGCGACTCTATGTTCCATTCGACACGCTTGGGGGACTCTTTGGAAAATGGGCTCAAAATGTGACCCAGTGGGGGCTTCCAGCGTGATGCAGTCTGCATGCTGCTCACCCCATTCCTGTCTCCGGGGAAACGAGGTGCACTGGAGGGATGCAGAAATAGGCTGATAATAAGAACACTACTAATACTACTACTACTAATAATAATAACGATAACAACAATAATCATAATATTAGCCTAATAATAATAATGGATCTGTGTACCATTGGTATTTATTTACTTTGGAATTCTAAGGCCTTCATGGAACAGCCAGAATTTGGATGATTAGGTGCCTTTTGTTTTTAGGCACAACTTTAGGCAATGGCAAGTGCAGACCTTGAAAAATATCCCTCATGTTTTAGTTTCATATTCCATTTTGTTTAATAAAGGTTATATCATAAATCAAGTGCTGTACACACGTGCACGCACTCTCGCTCTCGCGCTCTCAATTCAATTCAAAGGGCTCTCTTTCTCTCTCTTCAGATCAGATAGCACAACATTGTCTACAAAATGGTTTCCAGTGAAACAGCGCCACACCATGCTTAAAAATGAAACAACACAATTGCTTGAGTAATGAGAGTTAGCCTATTCCTCACCATATTGTAAAGAACAGACAAAAAATGACTTTTACAAAACTGTAGTTTCAAAAGCTATTGGATGGTCTTTCACAGACACCATTTCAATACTCCCAGAGTTTCATAAAAGGTACAGAATAATGTCTTCGGAGTTAACAAAAGCACCTCCTTTACACATAAACCAGCAAACCTGGTCCCAGATATGTTGTGCTCTCTTCCTACACCTTATCACTCATTGTCACGCCAAACATGACAAGTGGTGGCATGACGGCACAACTAGACAGACGTTGACTTGCTTGGTATCTGATGTGCTCTCCCAACCCAGTAATGGGCCCAGCTGTTCCAAGAGGGAGTATCCTTCTTATGATGTGTCATTGAAAGTGATGAAGACCACACTGGGATGAAGATTAACATAACCTAGAACCTGGGGAACCTCATTTGTAAAACATTCACAGATTTGATCGTAAATCGCGCACACATAGAAATCCACACCAAACAATAGATATGTTTAATGAATCTTGAACTAATCATTATGCACAGGCTGGGTGTACTTCCCACCCGAACACCTAGCTCTGGTCAGGGACGTTAGCGTGAGTTCCAAAACATACACTAATGCCCAGGACCAGAGCTACACAACACCATGACAATACATGGAAAACTGTAACATCTTGTCTGGCAGGCCTACGCAGTCACAGCAAAGACTACAAAAAACCATACCACTGTAGAAAACAAGTTTATTAGACAAATTATACACAGAAAGCTTTGCCACTTGTAACAGAGGCCTCAGTTTGTTCCGTTTGAATAAT